>NC_027756.1:10870343-10873231 GCF_000695525.1 Brassica oleracea var. oleracea | reverse complement strand
TCCAAATATATATATATATATATATATATAAATATAAGGATAATTTTATAAAATATAGGACTAAAAATTAAATAATTCAAATTAAAACAAAAATCACTTATTCATTTTTTTAGTAATTTTACATCAATTTTCTGACTTCATAGTATAATTGTGATAATTCATAATAACAGAATACATAAATAGTCAAATTGATTGGTTTAATATTTCATAAATAATTGACACACAATATAATATCTCTTAAAAACTATTACTCACAAAAATAATTTATATTAATATTTTAATATCTGCATATGTTTTTTTCTATTTCAATACTTTTAACTTTGGGATTTAATATAATAAAATAAAAACGTAATAACATAATTTTATATTTTCCTACTTATTTATCACATTGGGTTTTAAAAACCGAAATGTTATTCCCAAACGGAAGTGTAAGCTTCCAACATGTGTTTAAAGAGATTATTAAGTGTTTCGGAAGCAAGATTCTGAAAGTTTTTACAAGCTTCTGATTCCAATTTCGGCTTCGGAGTGAGAAGATAATGTCTGATGAAGCTTTCGTGCTACCTAAGGAAGAAGTGTTCATATGAATGTGTTCTTTTTGTATGATTTATTTTTAATTGTTACTATAGGTTGTTGCAATTTGAAAACGTCATTGGCTCAGGTTTGATTGGAATGTTTACTGATATTTATGTATTTTTCTATTTATAATTGTTTCTTGCAATATCCAACTCAGTGACACTGATATTTTCTATCCAACTTCAAAAAAGACATAGAACTTCAACAAGTTATTTAGCTTCAGAAAATAATTTACATGTTTAAAATAGATATAATATATACTGTGTTTTAAATTATACATATAAAACATATAATTATCCAACACATAATTATATTAAAAACAAGAATATGTGTTTGGTAGACACATTCTAAAAAACCTTATTTCTATACAATTAAATGAAATTGTATAATATATAGTATGTATAATCCTCGCATAGTGCGGAAAAAAGCTAGCAAATGATTGTTCTCCATCGAAGACGAGATATATGATAAAGATATATATAAAGAAGAAACTCACAAGAACTGGTTCTTAACCTATGAGCTTCTGAGTCGAGAAGAACACAACTCGAATCGAACCAACAAAGTGTATCAGCTCAAATTGATCAACATTTGATGATTTTAATGTTAAAACAAAGTTTGGTTATATATTAATTTAACCACATTTTCATTGAAACTCTAATAAACGAGAAAAAATAATTGAATTTTAAATAAGATTAATAAAAAAAATATTCAACATGCTCACCAGCCTATGTGTATTTTCTGATATTGAAAACAAAAATTGAATTTCAATAATTTTAAAATTGTAGTCACCAAAAACAATACAAAAATATAAAATTTTCTAATAATTTATAGTGTAATTAGTCTAACTATAAAAAGTACATACTCAAATACAAATTATAAAATAATCTAAATTAAATTTAAATATATAGGGAAAAAACCCGGGCGTAGCCCGGGGAAATCTCTAGTGAGAGTTAAAATCTGGTTAAGCAAAAATTAAACACTAGTTAGTCTTTTTCTATTACAATTAATTGGTAAGTTTATTGAGTACTAGGATTTGTTTGAAACCGTTAAATTAAAGTATGTTAAACTCAATCGTTCAGTAAATTAAGCAGGCTAACACAATTGTTTTGTGGTCAGATACATGTGGTTGTGGGAGACAGAGGATGTGGTCAATGGATGGGTTAGGATGGAAGTTGTCATGGAAGAGGTCAGGATTAAGATGGTTGTGATCATGTCTCAAAGGTAGAGTGGATGTGGAGTAGACAGCTTGTTTCTGAGATAGTTGTGGATAGAATGAGGTTAGGGTTATCATGGTTGTAGTCATGGCTCAAGTTAAAGTGGATGTGGTCAACCATTTTCTGGAAAACTTGTTTGTTGCAAAGAGCCGTGCGACCAACAGTTATTTGGTCCAAAAGATTCTTTGACAACTAAACAAAAAAGAGGATCCTGATTAATAAGAAAATTAGGATTTGAAACACTAGGAGTAAAATTAGAAGGTAGTGAAAAGTGTAGAGAGTTAATATCTTTCAACTGCAGATTTATCGAATTCATAGTTAACAATAAACGAGCAGATCAGAATTTGTGACAAAAAATATGCCACTGCAGAAGAAAAAAGATGAACATGCTGAAGTTGAAATGAGAATTAATATAATGAAATCAAAATTGATTTTGTCGGTTTTGTTGAAGAATCTTGTAAGCATCAACCATGAAAAAAAAAATTTGAGATGCAGAAGAAAAGAGAGAGAAAAGAATAAAGCGTAAGAGATAATGGATAAGATGAAACAAGAGGTTGAAAATGTAACCAAACCACATGTTCTCAATTTTTTTAAGTCATAAAGCTTTTTAGAGAATTTACAAGCACAGAGTAATTGACATGTTGAAAGTATGTCTATGTGTAAATAGAGAAGTAAAAAGTATGTCTAGATGTAAAATTTTCGCTATTTAATCATGTTTGCTTACATAAACCAAAGCGGTGAGAAATGAAAACTTTGAAAGAAGGCAACAAGCATAACCCAAATCCCGTGGCTACTATATAAGTGGGGAATCAAAACGACCAGACTTAACCGATGTGTTTCTCCATTTGGTCAAAACAAAAACAGGAAATGCACATGCTGTTTGACAAAAAAAAACATGCACATGCCAAAAGAATACATGTCCACAAGGTCATTGTATTTTTCTACTCAAAGCTGCATGAACATACTTAGGTTATGAATATAAGAGTGAGAGAAAAACAGATGATCTCCAAATTTTAGCAAAAAAAGAAAAAAAAAGGAAAGAAAAACAGATGATCTGATATGTAGGAGAACTGCATTTGAAACACCATTCAGACATTTGCT
>NC_027756.1:10846666-10869434 GCF_000695525.1 Brassica oleracea var. oleracea | reverse complement strand
GATGTGTGGCTTTGCCTCGACGATCAAGTGTGCCCATATCCTTCCCTGTCTCGTTTCCATGACTCCTTTCAAAATGTTCAAACCTAGACCTCTCACCACATGTGCAATCTCAAGAAACTCATCCCCATTTTCCTGGCACACCATCTCTATCTGCATTTGTCCTTGCGGCTTCAAATCCTCCACGATGATCGGACATACCACCGACTCATCATCATCCCCAACTTCCAACGCCCATGTTCTCTCCTTCTCCTTCACCAGCTGCTATATACATTGCCAATTCATCATTATCAAAAGAACAAAAATATATATTTGTTTTACTCCTCCCTTTTGGAGGGGAGACTATGTTTCTTTACTTGATATAATGAAGGTTTGCCCAAAAAAAAAAACAAATAGTAGATCTGTTTCATCATTTTAAGAGACTCACCTTGGCAAAGTATGGTTGTTTGAGTTTGTCAGCGTACTTGGCGATGCTTTGCATGAACACCATGTGTCTTATCGTCAGATCAAGCAACGTATCAATGCTACACTGTTCACAAACAAGAAAGATTCAAAATAAAATTTGTGATGATCTCAATGCTAATCTCTAATCATTTGGTTAATTAAGATGTGTGTTTTACCTTTGCTCCATTTGGAATCATCCCTCGTAGCTCCTTGATACGGTCTTGTATCATCTGCCTGTCTTTAGGCCTCGGTTTCCTGCTTTCTCCTGCCTTTGCTCTTTTCTTCTTCTTCACTCCTTCTTCTTGAGGTTTCTTCCAATTCCCTGCAACGTCTTCATCAATCCACAGGGGAGGATTAAGAAGTGTTAGTGTCTCCGCCTGCGGAAAGAAGAAGCTTGAGATTGTTGATGATTCTAGTTTCCGCCTTTTGCTCTGATTCAGGCCACAATAAGAGTCTTCTTGTTGCACATTTGTGAGAGAAGTACAACTAGTGCTGTTGCTGAGGCTAGTGCTTATGAGCTCAGAGAATAACTGTCCTTTTTGCGGAAAATCATAGGAATGGATCCCCAAAAGATCCTTGTCGTTTCCTTCGATCACCATAGAGCATTCCTTATCACCTCCCGATGGGCAATTCTGTTCTGGCGAATCATCAGCCAGCAGCTGGTAAAGATCGTCCAAAGAGTAAGAGTTGAGAATGTCGAACACAGAATCATCATCTCCATTAATGTCTGAAGAAGAAGGTTTTGGGGATGCTTCAGAGGCTGGTTTATCGAAGAGCAAAGAAGGAGGATTAGTGTCTTCTTCTGTGAAGATGTCATCGAAGCTGAGTCCTTGAAAAGATTCAGGGACAATCTCACAGTCTACCAGTGGAATTAGAGACTCAAACAAAGTATCAAGATCCACCGACTGATCCTTTACTTTCAAAGAATGCTTCTCCTGCAGAGCTCTTTCTGTTTCTTCCAACATCTCTCGGCTCTCAACAATCTCAACATAGAGATCGATGCAAAAAAACACTAATTAGTCCTTGACTTCCACAGCAAGCAATATAAATTTCATTGGAAAACATTTTTTTTATTTTTATATGCAAAAACCTTTTGAGTAGACCCTAACTGAACAACGCCGCTTGATCCTACTGGAATGATTGCGATACTCTGTACATTTACCATCCATATATAAGAATCTGATTTTAAATACATCATATGAACCCTAATTTAAAATTTACCTTAAAGCCAGATAGAAACTGATTCTGAAACTCATGCTCACACTGCAGAAGAACTATCAAACAAAGATAAATATCAAACATCCTTATTATTCATAATATTTGGACATAAGAGAATCAAACATAAGTGTGAAGAAGGTGAACAAAACCTGAAACAGTGTGCCTGAGAACAGCCATTGGTGGATTCCGGTTAAAGCAGCTTCCCCCACGATACTGGAGTAAACAAACAAAAAGATAACTAATGAAGATACAAAAATATATTAATATACATTGAATGAATATTGAGAATTGGCCAAAAAAAACTTCAACTTTGCACGAATTGCCAAAAGAAACATAAGCCGACCAAAAAAACACCAAACTTTCATTGATTTTAGAATTAATTAACAATGTTTTCGCTGACTTGTTTAGCACGCCGTCAACAAATGTAACAGAAATATTTGACGTCGTTTATTGTTGGCGTTAGTGAAACGACGTCGTTTTCAAATGATGTAAAACGACGTCCCTGGATTCGAACCCAGGTTGGTTGGTCAAATGGCAAGGTATTTTACCATTGGGCTACTGGCACTTCCAATGTACTTACTAACATGTTTACTTTTATTTGGTACATATTAAATATAAAAAATTCTCTAAAAACTTAATAAGATCTTTAAAATTCCAAAAAATTGAAAAAATAAAGAAATTTTTTATAAAATTAATTTAGAAATTAAAATTAAAAATAAAATTTTATTTTTCTTTTTAAAAAATAAAAAATCTTCCAAATTTTCTAAAAACATAAAAAGATTTTTAAAATTCCAAAAAATTGAAAAAATAAAGAAATTTTTTATAAAATTAATTTAGAAATTAAAATTAAAAATAAAATTTTATTTTTCTTTTTAAAAAATAAAAAATCTTCCAAATTTTCTAAAAACATAAAAAGATTTTTAAAATTCCAAAAAATTGAAAAAATAAAGAAATTTTTTATAAAATTAATTTTGAAATTAAAATAGAAAATAAAATTTAAATTTTTCTTTTCAAAAAAAACACGAACTTTTCACGAATTGAAAAGAAAAAATAAAATTTTATTTTTTATAAAATTAATTTTGAAATTAAAATATAAAAATCTTCTTTATTTTTTTAATTTTTTTGGAATTTTAAAGATCTTATTAAGTTTTTAGAGAATTTTTTATATTTAATATGTACCAAGTAAAAGTAAACATGTTAGTAAGTACATTGAAAGTGCCAGTAGCCCAGTGGTAAAATACTTTGCCATTTGACCAACCAACTTGGGTTCGAATAACGCCAACAATAAACGACGTCAAATATTTCTGTTAAATTTGTTGACGGCGTGTTAAATTTGCAAGTCAGCGAAAACATTGTTAATTAATTCTAAAGTCAATAAAAGATTGGTGTTTTTTTGGTCAGCCCAAAAATTTATGTTTTTTTTGGCAATTCGTGCAAAGTTGAGGTTTTTTTTTGGCCGAATTCTCAATGAATATTTGAGCTTCTTACCCTTGGCCTAAGACATGAGTCTTAAGAATCATATCATCAACGAGTGTGGCTGATTGTTCATCATTGTGTGTTTCTTCAACTCTCAGTAACCTGAAAATGATATCATAATTTTCCATCCAAGAAAATTAATTCACAGTAACATCTCAAAGTATGCAAAAATGAAATCAACCTAAGACAAATCAATGAGATAAAAATGGGAAGAACAAAAAAACTAGTTTTACGGAAATCTAATTCAAGAAAGAAGCATGCAAAAGAGGGAGACGTTACATGGGATTAATGGGGTCAGAGCGCCAATAGACAGCATAAGACCATCCATAGCTGAAACATAGACTCTTTAATGTCTGCTTAACCTCCATATCCATCATCACCAAACTTAAGAATCCAAGGCTCACAAAACCCGAGAAGACTTCTTAAATTATTTATGAATGATCTCCACTTATATACTCCCTCCGTTTCATAATATAAGTAGTTTTGGCTAAAAGCGCGAAGGTTAAGAAAATTATTATGTTTTTAAAAAGTATTTTATAATAAATAGGTTAGATATAATTTAACCAATAAAAAATAAGTCTATTTAATTTGATTGGTCACACTGTATTCAATAAATATAAAAGTTACCTAAAAATACGAAAACTACTTATATTTTGAAACAAAAATATTTCCCTAAAACTACTTACAATATGAAACGGAGGGAGTAGTACTTATGGATAATGGATCTCGAACTCTTAAAAAGGTAGAAAATTTTGTCTTCTTCAGAAACCAAACTCCGAAGACAAAAGCTGGAAAACAGAGAAGAAGAAATGTCTGCTTATGGTTTTTCTTTTAATCTGCTGAAAGAAAAAAAAAACAGAGAGAATTGCTTTGCTTTTTGTTCAAGCAATTTAAAAGGAGTTTAAAGCCTTTGTCCTTCTATAGATATAAGCTATATAAGCATATAACGTGTGTGTACACTTTGTGATTCCATAGGAAGTGGAAGAGCCTTTTTGTCTGAGGAAAAGGAGAGAGAGATGTTGCATTGCATGACTTTAAAGTTATAATATAGTAAAAGATACTACTGATTAATTGTATTTTGATTTGTTTGCCAGTGTCCAGTCACGCTTTTGCCCCGCAAGTGACGATAATTACACCTGCTATTACCGGTAAGTGAAATGTCCGCTTCCTTTTATGGGGTATTATATATTTATTTGCTGTCGTTTGAAAATTAATACGGGGGAGGATCTTCGATGTATCTCTCCATAAAAAGGGATTTGATTTTACTTTAATATGGATTAATGAATACCCGATACGTGTTGATCAAAAAAAAAAGAATACCCGATACGAATTTATGATGTACGTTAATAGTATAAGATATTATAATGATTAACAAACAAATGAATTAAAATAACATTTATGGGAATTGGTGAGATATAATAATACTCCTATAACAAAAGTAGAGATTGTGATCCCCACCAAAGATAATGGGTCTGTGGGGTTTCGACCGAGATCATCTTCTTACTCGTTTTTGTTCTTTCTTCTTACTCGTTTGTTGAGCATCGTTTTAAAGTTCTGTAATTATGTGTCATCTGTTTTAACTTTTATTTATTTACTTTTATCTGTTTTATTTAGATATGTTTATTTCTAAAATTAACAACACGGAATTCATTAAAGAGGGCGGGCAGATGACTATAATACCGAAGTACACTATCCAAAATGTACGAATACAAAATCTATACTATACTAAAAAAGAGATACGAAGTCCTCTTAGCTATGCCACCTCAGCTAAAATAATCAACCATTCAAAAGTTTATGTTTTGCCACATCATTTTTCATTCGCTCGAACTTCTCTGCTTCGTCTTCCTCCAAAGCGCGGAGCAAACAGCCGCTCCAACACTTCTGATTCTCCTTTGCCTCCATAATTATATATCTCCCTTTTTTGCTTCTCTCCTCCATGCTAACGAAATTTTCAGATTTAATTAGACGTGGAGTCCATGGCAAGAGAGATGGTGATCATTAAACTCTATCTCCACAGTCACTCATTGTTGCATTTTCTGCTGGATCTGATTTTGATGTCTACCATATAATTAAGCAGGTAGGCATGATGTTCTTTCCCACCCTAAGAAATTAGAGTGTGTAGTGTTCACAATCAACTAGAGATCCTACACGACCAGGTCATAGATTTATGTTTATGTTTTGAATAGATTATAAAGTTTCTATTTGTTTGTCTAAATCTTATATCTCCCAGACTCTTGAACCATATTAATTTAGATGGAATTTAGTTTGTCAGTCTTCTTTTAACTAATTAACTTGGTATGTATTTATTCTTCATGTTTTTGAATAGACAATGAACTCAAAAGTTGAGATAGGCGATTAAGAAGTTCTCGGATGGTTGGGAGATGTGGGCTAGCTTTGAAAGTGGAGATCAAGCAGCAGAATAACTGAAACCATTAGAAGTGGAAATCTCTCATCTGAGGTCTTGCGACAGAGAATGCAAAACTTTACTCCCGGAACCATCAAGGAAAAAGGTTCTACATGTATTCTTTAAAGAGTGTTTCACTCACCATTATTATACGGAAACCAAGTGCCTTATGTTCCTGATGATTACAGGTCTCTGCAAAGGGCATTGTGAAGGCATGAGCAAGGTAAAAAGAGGCGACAGTAAGTTACAAGAGGCGACATGGGATTTCCATTACGTCTGGTTTGTTCAATCCCTCCTCTATGTGATCTAACTTATGTATGTGCCGCTGTAATGTGTATAGATTTCACATAGGGAACAGCATGTTCCTATTAAATGAGAACATGTTGGTGTAAATTTGATTTCACCTGTTGACTTCACCATCCCGTTCGTCATGGTGCACAAGCTTCATCGCAGCACAGCAGCAGCTATCAACTGGTATTGGTATTATCTTAAACCTTACCGCCTTGAACCCTCATGATTCAAAACTATAATATTTTGGTAAAGAATCAAAGGTAAGTTAGAAATTCTTGATTTGGTTTTGAAACTGTTTTTCTAGCCGCTTTTCATTTTTCGCGACAGGGAAACAGCTCCTTGGTAACTAATTCTCCTTTTGTGTACTCAAGTATCACTACAGGAAATCAGTGATATAGCTACAGAATTTTATGTAGCTAGGAGGGACAATCCGTAGCAAGAAAATAAAAAGCTACGGATGGCGACGGATGGAAGCGGTGGCCTCAGCGTCCACGCTAAATGTGAGCCGTTGCCAATTCATAGCTAGCTTGCAACAGATTCGCGAGAACAATGGTCATAGCTAATAGCGACGGCATGGCCACCACATTGTCCGTTGCTCATTGGCAACGTTTTTAACAAAAGACTTTCCGTATCTAATAGCCACAGTATTTAACTACAATCTATCCTTAGCAAAGTTATAGCAAAAATATAGCTACGGGTCTGATTATCAAATCTTGGATTCCAATATAGCAACAGACAAAGCTTTGGTTAATGTCATAACAAAATAATTTATAAAGCTTGATTATAATGTTAACAATACAAATAAGACCAGAAATAGTTGTACAAGATTATAGTACTAGAAGAAGAAATATGAAATTCCTAAACATAACAATATGTTGATGTCAAACTTCCTATACACAAACAAAAAGTTGAAACTAAGAAGTGAAATCTAAAGACAACAAGAAAATTGAAGATGTTTATGCAGGAATGCTGAGAAGAATCAGATGTAACTGCCACTGGAAACCCGAGAGGAGCATGGACTGCGGAGGAGCGGAGAAGAGACTGAAATGCAGAGGAGCAGAGATGAGACTGGACTATGGAGGACGAGAGAGGAGACTGGATTGCTGAACACCGAGGTGCTGACCACCGAGGAGAAAACGGGAGATGAGACTGGACTACATATCGCCTTGCATCACTGGAGAGGAGAGGAGACCATGCCTTAGACCACTGGAGAGGAGAGGAGACCATGCCTTAGACCACTGGAGAAAAAAGATGAGATGAAGAGATTAACAAATCTGTAGAAAGAGGGGAGAGAGAGAGATGAATGATAAGAGATAAGAGAACGACAGATCTGGAGAGATAGGAGAAGACGAAAAAAAATAGAATAAAATATTTAATATTAAAAACAAACCATTTTGTTCGTTAGATCAACCTTCATCAGCGGCTAAGATTAGTAGGTGACAGTAAGTTACAAGAGGCGACATGGGATTTCCATTACGTCTGGTTTGTTCAATCCCTCCTCTATGTGATCTAACTTATGTATGTGCCGCTGTAACGTGTATAGATTTCACATAGGGAACAGCATGCTTATTTGCGCTAAGAAATATGGTTTTGGGTTTTGGGAATAAGGTTTGGGGTTTAGGGGATAGAGTGTAGGGTTTAAGATGTTCGTCATGGTGCACAAGCTTCATCGCAGCACAGCAGCATCTATCAATTGGTATTGGTATTATCTTAAACCTTACCGCCTTGAACCCTAATGATTCAAAACTATAATATTTTGGTAAAGAATCAAAGGTAAGTTAGAAATTCTTGATTTGGTTATGAAACTGTTTTTCTAGCCTCTTTTCATTTTTCGCGACACGGAAACAGCTCCTTGGTAACTAATTCTCCTTTTGTGTACTCAAGCATCACTACAAGAAATCAGTGATATAGCTACAAAATTTTATGTAGCTAGGAGGGACAATCCGTAGCAAGAAAATAAAAAGCTACGGATGGCGACGGATGGAAGCGGTGGCCTCAGCGTCCACGCTAAATGTGAGCCGTTGCCAATTCATAGCTAGCTTGCAACGGATTCGCGAGAACAATGGTCATAGCTAATAGCGACGGGATGGCCACCACATTGTCAGTTGCTCATTGGCAACGTTTTTAACGAAAGACTTTCCGTATCTAATAGCCACAGTATTTAACTACAATCTATCCTTAGCAAAGTTATAGCAAAAATATAGCTACGGGTCTGATGCCTTAGACCACTGGAGAAAAAAGATGAGATGAAGAGATTAACAAATCTGGAGAAAGAGCGGAGAGAGAGATGAATTATAAGAGATAAGAGAACAACAGATCTGGAGAGATAGGAGAAGACGAAAAACAATAGAATAAAATATTGAATATTAAAAGCAAACCATTTTGTTCGTTAGATCAACCTTCATCAGCGGCTAAGATTAGACGTTGGCTATCCTCGCCCTCTTCTTGCATTGGTCAATAACAATCCAACTTTCTTATTTATTTTTAAAAAATTATTTGCATTGGGTACTTAAATCTATCATTTCTTATTTGCGCTAAGAAATATGGTTTTGGGTTTTGGGAATAAGGTTTGGGGTTTAGGGGATAGAGTGTAGGGTTTAAGATTAAAGTTTATGGTTAAGGGTTCAACTATAAATTTTGAATTTATGATCTAGGATAAAAAAAAGATGGATTTAATTCTTTATAAGTCGTATAAGTGTTGAACTTTATAACTGGGATTTGAGATTTGGGGAATAATGCTTTTAGTTAAGTTTAAGCTTTGAGATTAAGATTTGAAATTAGATTTATAAACCTGTAACATTTTATAAAGAGTAAACTTTAGTTTTTAGTTATATTATAGTACTTAGATATTATCATTTGCAGGGCACATCATGACACATCCATTTTGCGCAATGTGGGTTTAATGGAGCTACTAGCATTGAGTATTAGACTATTACTAGCATTGAGTTCTAGACTTCAAACTAAAGAGACAACTCGAAGGAGAACATCACTCTATTCTTCCTCTATTGTTTTTTTATGTATCTCTTTTTTTGTAATCAAACATCCATGAACTCAGGAACAAGAAAGATGTCTGGGACCCGGTATAGAGTTTGATGTCAAGGTGTTCCAAAGACGAGTCTGACTACGGATGGTACACAACAAAGTAAGTGTACAAGTGAATTTCTTTTTATGATCAGAATTTTTAAAAGAAAACATCAAAAAGAAACATAAGAATTTTATCTGATTAATTTTCTATATTATAGGTTCAAGATAAATAACAGTGACCTTAAGAATGAAGAAGACAAGCCTACTGTTAGAGTTGCTAGCCTTGGCCACGCGTTCCATGTCTGGCTCAATGGAGAATACCTTGGTAAGATTGAGAAGCTAAAACATTTAGATGTTATGTTTAGAGACCTGGAATAATCAATGAATTTGTTCAGGAAACAGACATGGTAGCCATGTTGAGAAGAGTCGATGGTCATTGTCAGGAGCCTGCTTCTGTTGTTTTTTCTGTGCTAAGCCTAGCGATGCATTTCCATGGGTGGCTCTCCATCTTCATTACACTATACTATAAGTTGCCTCCCAACCAAGATAAGACAGCCAGACGGGTTACTATCAATACGTCGGTTTGTACGGTTTCCTGTGCCTGAACTCTTGGTTCTGGAGTGCAGTTTTCCACACTCGGTAATCATCTACACATTACTTTTATCATCCACAATATTCTGGTGATCCGTCTCTATGGTTTCTCAGGGATGTTGACATCACAAAGACGTTGGACTACTTAACTGCAATAGCCATTCTCGGATTCTCACTCATCGTATCCATCTTAAGAACCTTTAATGTGCGGGTGGAGGCTGCAAGAGTCATGGTATCCCCTCCAGTACTAGCTTTTGTCACCTCACACATAATGTACATTAACTTATACAAACTTGACTATGATATACAAAAAACTTTTGTCTCCTATCTGAAATCAATTCTATTTTTTGTTCTCCGTATTTTTTGTGAGTTCAATGTTTACAGGTTGGAACATGATTGTGTGTGTGGCCATGGGAGTCGCTCAGATTTTCCTATGGGCAAGATGGGCCGCTTACATGCACACATATCTGGTACAATAATGTTCCATATTGAAAATTTTATATTTCCAGGCTTAAATTAAACAAAACAGCAAAAATAACAACAGAGAAAGTGAAATTTCACCTACAACTGTTTAAACATCTTATTGACATTACTAGCCCCAAAGACTGATTCTCATAGCAAGAGGGGGAAAATAATTTTTTAGTCGTCCATTTGTTGGAGTTTTCCCTATTACACCACAAATATATATCTACTTCTATTCATGTTTATCAATTGAAAATTTCTACTACCAATATTCCATGAACTCTACGTATTTGAAAATATGGCATATGTCATGAATACTTTCTTCAAATATAAAAATCTATAGATTGGTTTTAAAAACATAAGTATCTAAATGTTGTGTTGTAAACTAAAATCAGTTGAAAACTGGTCAAACAAAAAACTTTAAAAATAGAATAAAATTAAATACTATGTTTCTATCTTACTAAATTTTCATTTTTGACATTTTTCACACAAATCAAAATATAATTGAATTCATGTTTATCCCTAATAATTACATCTGTTTAACTAATATTCATTGAGATATTAAGGTATTTTAAGATAACAATCATTTTTTTACAATAAATACTAAGTTAAATAGGTATAACCTTTAAAATTATATTGAAATTCTAAAATGACACAATTTGTTAATAAGAAGAAAAATTTCAAAAAATGTCATTTATAAAACCAAATTTACATACACATATAAATTGAATATAAGCATAAAATTAGGTTCAATCATAATTCTCAAAAACTTAACTAAATCTTTAAAATTATCAAGGAATTCAAAAGAAAAATAAGAGTCAAGTTCTATACACGAATTAGAACTACACCTTCTATATGTAGCTCAAAACATAATAATCATTCGTGTTGTTTTTGTATTCTAAACTCAGTTTTGGTGTTTTAGTAAACTAATTAAAAAAATTATTACAAAAATGCAAGAACGAGATTATATCATAAAAACACATATAAAAATATGGATTATTTTATATTCACAGGAAAATTAGTTATGAATTTTTAAAGGTAATTATCCACGCGTAGCGCGGAAAAAAGATCTAGTATAATAAAAAGATGAATAAGAAGAGGGATTCTAAAATTCAATAGCTAAAATGATTATAAACCTTTAATAAGTTGGGTAAGAACCATATTTCATGTTGATAACTTTTCAAAATTTTGAAAAATTTAGAAACTTTTGGAAATATAGAAAAATTGAAATAATTTTGAAATACTTTGATATATCCAAAGAATTTTTATTTAAAAACAATCAGATAAGGTATATGTTATATATTCAATATTTTTTCTTATCTATTTGAACAGAATAACTAATCTGAACCACATAATAATGTAAATGAAAATTAAATGGGACAATCTCTCAAAGGAGAGACTATAAAAATTACAAAAACTATTTAAAATAATTAATTTTATTAAGCAAATAAATTCTATTAAAATATTACTCCAAAGTGAGAAACTATTCCAATGAGAATAATGTTCTTTAAACTAGTCAAATAGAACTTTGAAAAATGTCTATGGGATGACTGAATGACTTTTTGGAGTAAATTTGTTTTACTCTCTATTCAACTTTATTATTACCAATCAAGTTAAATGCAGCAGAAATATATTTCAGCTGAATATAGCAGAAAAGGTGGAAAACTTCGCACTTGTCTTAACAAGAAGAAAAGGTTACGTGATCTCCCGCTTTTATCTGTTCATTTCCTTTTATTTATTTATTTTTATCTCACTAGTTTACTGTATTTATTATTTTACTTTTACTCTTATTCCATCTATTTTATTTACTTTGAGTTTCGCTACTCTTTACCAATCACACTCTGCAGAGTGTGATTGGTAAACAAAATAGAGTAACTGGGAATAAAACAGATAGAGTAAATTGGAGTAAATATATTTTTTTAATTAAATTATTTCTTTTTTTCTTAGCTGAAAACTTACTTCCACTTAAAAGAGAGGTGGAAAACGTTGCTTGACAAATAAAAAAGAAAACGCTGCGCTGGAAATAGTGGGTCCAACTAAAATATCTTTTTCTTTTTCTTTTTCCACCCATTTACGCTCATTTTTTACCAATCAGAGCTTATATGAGATATAGCAATTAAGCTGTCAATTATGTGTGATATATGTTAAAAACAAGGTTTTCACATGACATTACATCGGTAAATATCAACTATGCATGGGCACTTTAACCTGCATCCAAAATCCAAACCGAAACCGACAAGAAATACCCGATCCAGAACCGAACCGAAAATTTACAAGTACTTTTTGAGTCCAAATTTTTTTACCCGAAAAAATCAGAACTGAAAAAAACCGACCCGAATAGACTCGTACCCAAAAAAACCCAACCAAAATAGACCCAACTCGATAAGAACCGATTTGTATTCGACTTAAAAACATGTATATCCAAAACTATATATTTTGTGCTCTATTTTATATATATTATTTTATGATTGAGTTAAAATATCTTTTGTTAACAATATTTGTTATTATTTTGTAACATTTTTAAGTAATATGAAGCTTTAAAATATAAAATTTAGAGTTTGAAATTTTTTTATTTTAATTATTAATAGTTTAATTTAAGTTATTTTGTAAAATTTTAGATATATATGACAAATATCGACTAAATTTGATGGAGTTTGGGTAATTCATGTCTTTTCAGATTCTAAATACATGAACTTGACCCGGACCCGAAAATTACAGATATTTTATAGGTATTTTAATTATAGACCCAAAGCGGTCCAGACCCGAAAAGAACCAATCCTGATCTGAGAAAAACTGAACCAAACCGAAAAATTACAAATAGCTATTGGATCCAAATGTTTAGGACCTGAAATACACGGATCTGAAAAGAACCGGCCCGAACCCGATCCAAAGACCGGAACGCCCAAAACTAATATCAACCCCGATTTGGTTACATAAAAATGTATATATCTTTGTTCTGTACTTCGAGCTTGTACCCACGTATTGTTTTTGTCAGGGTTCTTTTCATGAAAATAAATGTGTCAATTTATATAAGAACAACATTAGATTTTGATCCGCGTTTTACATTTATCTTGATCATTTTGATAAAACATGTTTAGATCTATAATTTTTTGTTAGAAACGAATAATTTTGAAGATCTTCTATTATAATGTTTGAGTATCGATCAATATTTTCATATCCGACTCAGATCCATGGTTGAATAGATAAACCTGAGGATCCGTATATAACTCGTATATAGCATATGTTAACATATATAATTTGTTAATATTATTAAATTCCTAAATTTATCATACGATCTATATAAATTATACATATATGAAAAATCAAAATAGTATATATTTTTCTATTTAGAGCCATCCTTCATTATTTTTAAATGTTTTGTTTTTTAATTTTTTAAAGCTCGATATAATTTTTAACGATAAAAAATATTTGACAATATTTTGGTGAAGAATATAATTTTGTTCTGACAAGTTCCCAATTTTTTTTATTGATATGTTAAGTTAAATTATTTTATGAAAATTATTAGATTGTTAGTTAAGATATTTTTTTACATATTTTGATATACACTTTAATAAATATAGTGATACGTTTTGAAAATAAAGTGATAAAGCAGAGAGATCATACATGATTTAATTGTTTTTAGTTTTGGAATATTTTCTAAATTAATTGTTTAGTTGATATTAATTTATTATGATACTCATAAATGTAGGGAGTGGCATGTCGTAATAATTATCTCACAAAACAAAAAAGTATAATTATATGAGAGATTATATTTTAATAGTATAGATTATTGAATAGGTTTTCAAAATGATGATTTTAACATAAATATCATTATTTTAAATACATTGTAAGTTGATAATGAAATTTTAATTTAATTAATTGTCTGATTGAATGCTGCCGAGCGGAGGATGGGCTCTCATGAGCGGATATAGCATCTATAATAGTATGGGGGCACAATATATTATATAGCAAAATATAGTTGTTAGATTTGATTTTCAACCAGAGGTGCATGGGGGCAATTAGGCCTGAGATTTTTATCCGAGATCCGGATTCGATCCGAGATTCGATCCGGATCCGATCCAAAAATCTGGATATCCGGAGGGGCCAAATCCGGATCCGGATAGTAAAATGTTAGATCCGTCAAAGCCGGATCCGGATCCGGATATCTTGATTTTTTAGTCCGGATATCCGGATCCGTAAGTTTTATTAATAACTATTTAAGAAATAGTAATATTTATATATAAAAACTAACTTTTTAATATATTTTCATTTTTATAATTGCATACGTAAATTTTTATGTAAATTTTGTAATATTATACATTGAAATCATTAAAAACATTATATATTTTTTATTTTTAAATTATTTTTAATATTTATATATATATTAATATTATTTATTTATTTATTTTAAAGATCTAAATCCGGATCCGGATATCCGCCGGATATTACAATTTTTAGAAGGATATCCGCCGTCCGGATATCCGAGAACCCCAGATCCGGATAAAGATAGTAAAATTATGGATCCGCCGGATAAGGATCCGGATCCGGATACCTTAAAGTTGTCCGGATACCCGATCCGTCCCAGGCCTAGGGGCAATGAAGACTAACCATATGAATTTCTAGGTTTTTTTTAACAAAATTAATGAAAAATAAAAATTATGTATGTGGCACTTGTCCAGGTTCTTATGAGTCTTTGACTCTTTATTGTTATTTTTTCTCCTATTTTTTTTTAAAAAAAAAATCATTAGATATCCACTTGAATCTCTTTTTTGAGAAGTTCTAAGTTAGCTTAAAAATTAAAACCATTAAAAACTCAGGTGTGATAAATAAATGATATCCACACTCATAAATAAACAAGGCACCGTAAGCCGTAAAGATATAATTATTGTCAGATCAGTGTCACAGTCTCGCATTTTCTTGTTTGTTTGAACCATCTACTTAAATGAAAGTTTTCAGGACTTTTTCTTTGAGTCTTGCCTCCCACATTCTCCTTGGTTTTGAAATGATAGTTCCACATGAAGCTGTCTAATTTTTTTGAACTATCTACTGTTTTGATTTACTAACAATAGATTTTGAAAAATATAATTTTTGAAAGAAATTGTTTCAACATAAAACATTCTCTCTCTGTTTGTTAATACTTGATACTTGAGAGAATTTTTTTAAAAAAATTACACTCACACACACTTTATATCTTTCTATTTACTCGAATAGATGTTTTGTGTTTGTCACACATTTTATGTATGATGAATAGCGAATATACCCCTCAACCATTTTTCTCCATCTCGTTACTTTATCTGCCTAAAGATACATCTGATTTTATTTATTTTTTCTTCTTCACCTTTCCGGATCTACTTAAACCACCACCGAGAAAGTACAAAATTTTACTCTTCCTTGATTTTTGTTTTCTCTTTTGATTATGTTGTTCTCTCGATATATATATATATATATCTATATATTGTTAAAAATCCAAAATCGAAACTCATTCCTCTTTCTTTATCGATATATTTAATCCTCTTCCTTGAACGTATGAGATTTGGAGAGTTCAGTGAAGTAGCAGAGAGACGTAATTTCTCGATGAATCAGCTCCAGTGATTAAAGCAATTAATACGGTAAGGAGGTTCGAATTGGACCGAATCTGAGATCGGCGAGCTTTCAAAGATTGAGCGGAAATCTGGGGATTATGGTGGAGATGTGAGTTTTTGAAGCTTGATGCAGTGACGAGGCTCAGTCCCGTGGAAAAAGTGGTGGCAGTGGAGGATGTGGTCGTGGATACCTCAATGGAGACAGTTGTGGATATGGGGGAGGCTGTGGTGGAAGACGTGAGGGTGGGGTATACGGAGGTGAAGGCTTTGGTGGAGGGGCGGTGGATACCGCAGTGGAGGTTGTGTGTAAGGAGATGGTGGATATGGAGATGAAAGACGTGAGTGGATACAATGGTGGTGGAGATGGCTATTCATTCTTGTTAAAAACATTCTACTTGTGGTCTCAGGATGCATATTTGGGATTATTGAATTTCATAGATAATTTTACCACAACTTTTGCAAAACGTGAAGGTAGGGAATACAGAGGTGGTGGTCGTGGTGGAGGAGGCGGTGGATACCGAAATTGAGATTGTGGTTGCTATAGAGAAATAGGTGGTGGATACGAAGGTGGAAGACGTGAGGGTAAAGACAATGGTAGTTGAGGAGAAGGTGGTGGTGGATACAATGGAGGTGGAAGAGAAAGTGGTGGTGGATAGGTGGAGGACAATTCCTTTCTAACTAATATAACAATTTAATATAACAAAGCTCTGTTTATAATATAGCAATTTAAAGCCAAATATCTAAAGTGAGATGTGGAGGGAACTATGGTATAAAACACACATCGGTTTCAGCAATTGTGTGCACCAAGTGAAATATGTTCTTTCCTGTAGTAAAAGAGAGAAAAATGTTCTCTCTTTTTTTGACATCAGAGAGAAAAGTGTTCTTTTGTGTAACTCATTCGAATTATATTAGTTCCAAATCAAATAACGTTTGCAGTTTTAATATAAAACTAGATTTTGACCTGCGATTTTAAAGCGCATGATTTGTTCTTTTTATTTTTATTATAAATATTTGTTATCTTATAAGATTAATTATTTTTATATAAGAAAATTTAATCTTATTTACAATTGTGTTGTTTGTACATTCATATGTGTTAGACATAACATAATATAAAAAGTTGCATATTTATACTCAAAGAATTAGTTTTTAAGAGTTTAATAGTATAAACTTTATTATGTAGTAACTTTTACATAATTTATTTGTTATTAAAAAAAATATTATATTTTTTAAAAAAATCCCTAATTAAATCTAATACGCAATCCTTAATCATACAAAAGCTGGTATCAATTGAGATTATGGAATAGCTGACGTGAGTACTCGACCAACATATTAACAGCCATTGGGTAAATTTTTTGTGTGTTATGGTTTGTCAATAAAGCGTTTGGTGAAACCAGTAAAAATAGGGTATTCAGTTTTAGGAAAACACATGCATCATATTTAATCGTAACTTTCTAGATACTTTGTTTCAAAATATAGTTAATATTGTTATTTTCCATATATAGTGGATCCTAAAGTATCTTTAAAATATTTGATTAATTCTGATTAGTTGTATTTATTGTGGCCGAAATTTATTTAAAATAATAAAAAATGACAATGGTATTGAAATGTAAATAAGTTGAAAAATTAAGGGCAGAATCCTAGTAGGAATTATGCTTTAATAGTATAGATTTATTAGTTTTTGTGTTATATGTACTTTTATATTTTCATTTGATTTTTTGACTGTTTGAATTATAATTTGATAATTTTGACTGTTTTATTAATCGATGTGCATATTCATAATAAACTAAGGGAATATTAAACATTAGAAAACACATATGTCAATATACAACACATATGCATATATGACACATATTCATAATTTAATTGAACATCTTTTAAAATCCCTCATTTATTAAAGGAGAACCATTTGCAATAAATGTGTTCACAGACACATTGACACATGTCAGCTTCGCAATCATTTTAACTTTAGAATGCTTATATGTCAGTTTCACAGTCATTTAGCAATTAATATGTTCACACACTAATTTTTTACTCTATCGTAGACTATTTAATGTGTTCACACACTAATTTTTTTCAATCAGCTCATTTTCAGTTTTCATATTTTTAACATTTGTATTAGTGAATTGAAGTTCTTTTATGGCAAGAACTGAATAATATTTTTGTTGAAAGAAATAAATTACAAAATCATTAAGATTCACATTAACTAAAATGTCGGAATAAGAATGTTTTTAGAAATTGAAAGTTTTGGTAGCTTGCCGAACTTGGCCTTGGTTGAGGTTTATGCATATGAAAAAAACAAATAATTAGAAACATATGCCAATGCTTGTTGAAAAATGCCTTGGTTGCTTTCATATGCATAAACCTCAACCAACAAATAATTGTGATAGGTTATGAATTAAGAAAACTGAAGTGAAAAACGCCACATACAAAGTTGGATCTTTAGTTTAGCCAAATATTATTTTTCTTTACAGAGTTTTCATATCAAACCAAGAATTAGAAACATAATCAGATTTTTAGAAAAATCAGAAATAAGAAAAGCTTTAAAAGAAAAGAAAAATTCGCGAAATCGATTGAAAAAAACAAAATTCATGTACCGAGTGAGGAGATCACATTATTTTTGACGCAATTCTAACCTATTTCACTTGATTGTATCGTATTTTCATTATATTTACCAAAAATATTCTATAAGAAAGTACATGTTATTGGTTATAGACTACGTCAATTTTTTAACATGCCCAATGACACGACGCCCAACCATTTTTATTGGTATTATTAAAGAAAGGTCCAATAATTATGTATGTAAAATAAGCCCAATATTAGTTTTACATTTATTTATTTTTATTTATATTAATAGAAGAAAGTAAGCCGGGGTAAAATATTGGGATCCGAAGAACCGAACTTGATTTGAAAGTAATACTAAACACAAACCAAAACTGATTGAATATTCAAATGGATCTAAGAGTTTAATATCCGGATAACCAGACCCGAATCCGATCCAAACTGAAATATTTTGGATACCAAAAATATCTAAAACACAATTATATATTTTAATATATTAGTTATTTTAATTTTTATATCTATTAGATATTAATTAATATGAAAATATCTAAAATAACAAATATGTTCAAAATACTAAAAAATATATTCTTTTTCTCCATTTAAATATTTAAATTGAACTATTATTTATGTAAATTTAAGTATTTAGTCTTATATTATTCAAAATTTTATTTTTTATATTACTTATTTTCGGATTTTGAGGATTAAGTATATTTGGATTTTTTTTAAAATATTACATAATTAAAATATGTATCCGAACTCGAACCTGAACCGAACCTACAATGATTCGAACCAAATCTAAACCAAATTCAAATCAAAATTTGTAAATATCTTTATCATATTTAAATTTTTAACTCTAAAAAATTAAAATCTGAATAGATAATCTCAATCCGAACAACTATCTGAATGTCATCCCTTAAAATAACTATGCGATAAATTTCTTATTACAATATAAAATAAATAAATAATCAATTATTTCATTATGCGCACGGAGCAGATTACTACCTAGTTTCGTAAGTATTGTATATAACAAATTATGAAGAAAAGCTCGTAAGGTTTTTTTGGTTTATTAGGAATCTTGCAATATTAAAAGTCAAATATACTCACCATTTAGCATGTCCACGTAGGACTAGAAATTCAGGCCCATCAGATTGCTTCATCTCTCCACATCACCACCGCACGTTTGGATCATAGAAGATGATTTTCGTTTAGTTTTTGGGCTTTTGTTTTAATCTGAGCAAGCCCAGTTGAGACTAGGGATTTATTCCATTTTTGCATTATTGAAAGTCTTTTTTTTTCTTTGTTGAATGTGGAAAGTCAAACGCCGTAGTTCTTCACAACTCACCGATTCCGGCTGATGTCTATGTAACGCCTTCATTTATGTCACTTAATCAAAGCATTAACGTCTATTCACCACTTTTCCCAATCTTTCGAATTACATCGACCATTTCATCCTTCATGGTAACGGCCTGAATCTGCATTTATAAATGTCTTTGTAGCTTGGGATGAAGCTCATATATCAAAAAGAAATTCCAAAAGGTATCTCTTATGAAGCATCAAATCCAGCAATGGCTCATTCCTTTACTCTCCTGACCGATCTGAAAGCTGGATTCTGTTCGAACACCGCCCAGGTCCGTCAACTCCGATTCTAGGAAGCAAGAAATGTTAAGAAAGGCGGTCAACTCATGGGTGTTGACATGCTTTTCATTGACGACCAGGTAACTCCCGCTAGACACCACTGTGTTTTATTAGATCTTTCTACATATCTCACCATATTGATAGTCCGATCTTTGTCTTTTTTTTGTCATATAGTCAATGCTCATCCAAGGAACTGTCAGCGCTAACCGTACACTTACGAAAGCTTTTTCAAAGAGGGTTCGGTCTACTTGCTCAGTGGTGTCGACATAACATGGAGTAACAACAATTTTCGAATCTCTGACGCCCCTGTGTCTATTCGATTGAGTGATGGTACGTTCTTTGTTGAAATGACAGATTCGGTGAAGTCAATCCCGACAGAGCTTATATCTCAGGTTTCTATTCTTCTCTATGGGAGAATTATGTTAAAGGACAAGAAATATCAAACGGAAGTTCAACCGTAGAAACCAGACAAAATGAGACCTTTGTGAATATCTCTTTAGCACTACTCAGATAGTTTATATATATATATGTATACAATATATATATGTATACAATAAGCAGCAATCCATTCAAGTTTCCTTTCATTTTGTATGATAATAGGTTGCTGTCACAGAGGTACTTGGAGGTGGTCGCTTCTATGTTCAATCGGTTGGAGACCAGAAACTATCTTCGATTCAGAACCTTCTTTCATACATGTGTGTTAAAGATGCTCCCATCCTCGCATCCTTCAACCCCAAGAGAGGTGACATCGTCCTTGCACAGTTTTTCCTTGAAAACACTGGAACCGTGCAATGGTAACTTCCACTCCACCTTCTTAGTTTCTATGCTTTATTTTGCTTCTGTTTATTCATTTGATTGATACCTATTTTCAGATTGTGAACGCACCACGAGGAGCTGTTGAGATGATAAATTTTAAGTGTTCTACATTGATTATGGAAACCAAGAAGTAGTCCCTATAGCGCAATCCGACCAGTAGACCCTCCGGTATCATTAGCACCAGGGCATGCTCAGCTCTGGCGACTTGCCTACATTAAGGTTCCAAGCTTGAAAGAAGACTTTGGTCCTGAAGAAGGAAAGAAAGTATTTGCATACAGTAACGTTGGGTAATATTAAGGATTTTAACGCACTGATAGAAGAAAAAGACACATGGAGGCCAAGTCAAAGGCCAAGGCACTGGAACTGAGATTGCTGTCACTCTCATCGCAGTTGACAATGAGATCTCGGTCAATTTTGCAATGCTTCTGGTATTTTCTTTCTCTCACGGATTAAGAGTACCCTCCATATGTGTTTGAAACTCTCATCGCAGGGTATATCATCTATTGATAGCTCTTAATTGCTCATGAGATGTCCTTTGTTTTAGAACTTCATTGTTTTACAGTTAAAATATCCAAACTACTAGCCCCTCTTATATGAGGTTATTATTCAGATATTTACCTCTATTATATTATCCCCAACTATCTGGTTAGATATGTTCATTTCAATTTTATAAGGGAGACACAATAAATAGAGGGTCTGAAAAAGATGTTATTACTTGCGTCCAGATTCCCGAGCTGCTGGAAACTTAAAATAAGTCATGTTCGAAGAAGAATAGATGGCCAAAGCTTCTGACTGATAAAGAGTCAAAAGCCACCAAAGTTGTGAGGTCTCAGTTAGAGAATGATAAAGATATTCAAGCCAAAGAAACCTTATAAACTATTTTCACTCCACAAAATCGATTTACATATCTCCTTACTAAAATCGTACTCTGCATATTTACACAATACATTAGTTAACACAATAGTCAACCAAAAACCAAACACATGTGGACAATGATTATAGTTTCAAGTTTCAACTACTTACATTAACTCATAATGTAACTTAATTTTCTCATTTTAACTGAAACAAAAGAATAGTCTAGGCGAAGACGGAAAAAAAAAAATTAAATAGCTGAAAAAAAACAACACCGACATTAGTTAGCGCCATCTGCAAAATTCTAAATTCTAAAAACCTAAACTCTAAAACCATAAACCCTAAATCCAAAACACTAAACCATAAACCCCAATCCTAAAATCTAAACCCTAAATCTAAAACCCTACACCCAAACTCTAAACAATAAATCCTAAAATCTAAACCCTAAAGCCTAAACCCAAAACTCTAAACCCTAAATTCTAAATCCTAAACCCTAAACCCAAAGCTTTAAATCTTAAATCTTAACACTAAATCATAAATCCTAAATCCTAAACCCAAAACTTTAAATCTTAAACCCAAACACTAAATCATAACCCCTAAATCCTAAACCCTAAACACAAAACTTTAAATCTTAAACCCAAATCCTAAATCATAAACCTTAAACCCAAACCACGATTGGTCTACGGCTGAACATGTAAGTCTAACACAATAGCGAAAAATGAAATCATAATTCTCTTCATACATACACCTTTATTTAAAGTTGTCATCATCACAAGCATAATTCCTAAACTTTTCCAAGATAAATAATTTTTTAAAACACATCAAAAAACAATACATATCTAAATGTTTTTTTATCAATAAAACAATAATATCCAATATTTTCCAGGCAAACTACTATTCACTTCCTCACCAGCAACAAATTTCTACTTCAACAAATCAATTGATTACATAAAGCACTTCAAATCGCGAATAAGAGATCATGCAAAAGTATGCAGCAAAGAGTGACTTTAATTCATGCATCATTCGGATTATTAATCTCTTTCCCACACAACTTGATACCTGGATTTATTTACATTTTAAACAATTTTATCATTGTTTTTTCTTAAATCCCTACTTCTCTATAAAATCTAAAACTCAACTTCTGTCTTTCAAACTTTGTTAAGCAATTTAAATATATAGAGAATAAATTAAAAATACATAATCTGCGCGTAGCGCGGACAAAGGATCTACATTTTATTGGATTATATATTCAGCCAAATGACCCAAATTAAGACAATATCCTATTGGTTTATATATTTTGTTTCTGACTATATTAAAATATATTATAGTTTCAAAATTTCGAAAAATTATTGAAAAACTTTTTGGCATAAATTTACATATTTAAATATTCAAAGTGATTACACATTTTATGTTTTTT
>NC_027756.1:10837388-10846425 GCF_000695525.1 Brassica oleracea var. oleracea | reverse complement strand
CCTAACATTATTATTCAAATCAAACCAAAAACCAAAATAATCAAACCGAATTTATATCCTAAAATATATACTAAATATAAATAATGATGTTAAAACAAAAAAAATCTTTCGAAATAATTCATCCTAATTTTTTAAATATTATATAAAAATAAAAATATATATAATATAACAAAAAGTAAAATTAATTATTTATATATTGATATTTTATATTATATTTAACATTAAAAATTTATAGACAAATAATATTATATTTAATATTATATTTAACATTTTCAGTGTATTTAACACATATAATTTTTTTAAGTTGTCTTATTTAAAGCAATGAGTATTTTAATTATCTTTACTTTAAATTTGTTTTGTAAAAAAAAAGATTATAATCATAAAAATTATATAAAAATATTAAATAAGAAATAAATAACATATAAATAACATATAAATATGAAATAAATAATATATATAACAAAGAAATATGTGATGTGGAGATTAATAATATATTTAATTAATAACCTAAATATGTAAGAAAATATACTTTGGATAATAACTACGGTGTAACAAATTCTTTATTAATTTTGCATTTGTTTACCATCTCATACATATTTTAGATAGTAAAAAGATAAATTGTAAGTTTTACTCATTTCTACTTCAATTTCTATTTATATTCTTATAACATAGAAGTAATATATTGTAATATATATATTAAATACAACATTATTTGAATAAATCCGGGCGTAGCCCGGGCAAAGTATCTAGTAGTCATAATTTGGTCTTACAGTCATCACACGCTCAATCATGGCCGTTGAGAATAAAAGTCAACGGCATCGAGATTTTCTCTTAATCTTTTCTTTTTAGTACAAGACTTTCCGTTTTTATTACAACGGTGTCCGAAAGTGGTGAACCAAATCCAAAAGTGGGATTTTATGCTGTACGCTTGTGTCTAATTATGAGAATTATTTTTAAGATTCTCCCTTAAAAAAGTAGAGAACAATTGTCTTTCTTTATCGCTTTTGAAAACAAATTTGCGCAGTTGCTATCGTTTTAAACCTGCTAGAATGATTTTATTAGTAAGTTTGTGCAACATGCATGATGCATCCCCTTGTAGCACACATATGTAATGTGTTTTTCTTTGTCTTTTCACATACGTAATATGTGTTTCTTCGTAGTCTCTCTCAAGTCTCAACCGTATGATTTTCCACCTTCAAATGTATATCAAATTATGAATCTTACCAAATGATAAGTATGTATATTTATTTGTAATTCGCATTCAATTGGTCATATATATATTTTGCTGTACATATATAACGGTTTAGTATTTTGTTGTGTTTAATTGTATTCCACTAATAACCAAGACGATGAACCACATTTCTTGATGCAACACCAACGTCAATAATTATGTCTTTTCAAATTTGGAAAATAAAACACAGTGCTGTCTCTAAAGTAAATTAACGTTTTAGATTCAGTTCACCCACCACTTCATATCTGTTATTACTTAAATATTGTTTATTTGGTAAATTATACATTCCCATAATTTCCATCTAAGAGTCAGTATTCTCGTTTTAACCAGAAAAGAAAAAGAATCAGTAACCTCGCATTCTATGCAGATACATAAATCTCTATTTGGTCAATCGATCTCATATGATAAGTATAGATACATGCAATCTCTATTTGGTCAATCGATCTGTATCGAATGCTCAAACACTCAATCGTTTCTTACACATATCAGAGTTCAAATTATTATATTTGACAGAGTATCTAAAATGTTGGGATGATGAAAAATGATCTATCATGAAAAGGAATATCAAAAAGGCAAAGGGAAACAAGGCACGCTTTGTCCCAAAGAAAGGACCAATTTTGATGGATATCCTTAGTCTTTTTGTTTTTTTTTTTTGTTTAAACTGGGGTATCCCAGACCCATGGAGAGACCCAGACTAATCTCCAAAGGGAGGCGCAGCCCACGGATTGACCATCTCTCCAGGTATTCAAATGGACCATAAAGCATAGGGTCATATCCGTGTTAGGTGACTAGGATAATTGTGACTTAGTTTCGCGAAGTAGGTGGATCGAACCTGAAATATGTTGGCGTCTCAGTCCCGTCTTCTTACCACTCGACCACAATCAACCGGTCCTTGTTAAATAACTTTTATGGAACTCTTATGGTAACTTTTACATTTTTACCAAAAAAAAAAAAAACTCTTACGGTAACACTATCATGCTATTTCCCACTACCATCAACTATCATAATTACCTTTTCACACACACAGATATATATATATATATATATATATAGAACTATGGAAGCATAAACTTTTGTATGTGTGCACAATGTTATTAAATAGGCTACGTACAAAACTACAACCAGGAAATATTCAAGGCTTGTAGGTCGTTGGTATAAATCACGGTTCACATACACTACAAGAATGGTTTTTATTAGCGGACGAAAAACGCTATCTATCAATTCGATAGCGGTTTATGAAGCATTGTATCATCGTCCGTCATAATAGGTCAAACATTTTAGATAGCAGTTTTTTGTGATGCTATCTTATTGTCATATATTATAGCGTTTTTTTATATGTAATTAAAGAGTCTTTAATAGCGTGATTTTTTTGTTATTATTTACATTAAAATTTATTTATTTTAGAATTATTTATTATTTAATTATTTAAAAATAAAAACTTAATTAAAATTTAAAATTATTCATAGAATCAAATTTTCTTTATTACTTAAATTTATCTATAATTAAATTGGTTTACAAAAATACAAAAAAAAAATCAGATTAAATAATAAACCAACAAACTAAATAAACCAAAAACTAAACCAGGCTTTAACCTAATTACTAACTAAACACACCACCACTTCGTTGTCTTCTTCATCTACCGGCCGCACCACCACCTTCGTCTTCGTGTTTTTCCATGACCTTCATCAGTATCCAGCCATGATTCTTCTTCTTCATCCTGGGATTTGAGAGGCAAATTGCAGAGAGGAGGCAAACGTCACATCCATCTAGACCTAATCTCGTCGCCTCCTCACCAACTCGCCGTCAGCTTCCTCTTCCTGAATCTGAAGCCGTCATCTTCCTCCTCCAGCCGCCATACCTGCCTTGCCTTGCTTCCTCCATCCCTAAAACAAATAATACAGAGAGAGAGAGAGAGAGAGAGAGAGAGAGATGAGTTCTAACCGTGGTTGTGTGGTGGTGGTGATGCTGGGACGGCGAACGAACGGTCGTGTGGTGGTGGTTGTGATGCTGGGACGGCGAAAACAAACGGGTCGTCGTGTGGTGGTAAAAAATTAAAAAAAGATTTAGATGAGATCAGATTTAGATCTGTAAAAAAAAAAAAGAGAGAGATAACGTGAGACAAGGAAGGAAGAAAGAGATTGAGATATGAGATGTGTGATTTCTAGCCATAGGATCAAAAATACTCAGTGGTCAAGATTGCTATCCTTGTGTTTAAGATATTGACCAATGAAAAAAAAGGAAAAAGATAAACCAAACATATAATAATTAAGTTAAAAATATAACTAATGTAATTATAGTTTGGTTCAATGTTTCAAATAATAGACTGAAAATTTTAAAATTATTTATAAGTTATGATTTACTTTAAATGTAAAATGAAATTAGTTTAAAGGTTTAAAATACAAGAGTATAGTAAATAAAATTAATTTAAAGGTTTAGAATTTAAACATATTAAATTTTTAAAAATGTATGCTCAAAGTTTGGTGTTTAACTTTGAGAATATTAGATTTGTGATTTATGATTTAGTTTAATAACTAAATGTGTAAATTGAAGGTTTGAGGTTTATTATGATATATAAGATTTGAGTATATAAGGTTTAGAGTTCAAGGTTAAGATTTTAAGTTAAAATTCGAAAATAAATTTAAATTTATTTGAAGAATTAAGTTTAAGTTTGATTTTCTTTTTTGAATTTAGATTTTAGATTTAAAGTTATGAGTTTAGAATAAAGGTTTGAGTATAGGGTTTGGGGGTTAAAGGTTTAGGGTATTGGGATTTAAGATTAATTATTGAAAAATAAATAGTTTTTGAGTTTATATTTAATATTTGAAGTTAAATTTAAGATTTGATATTAAAATAATTAGATTTTGAAGTTATGTTTAAAGTTTAGGGTTTAAAACTTGTTTAGGGTTTAGAGATTTAAAAAGTCAAAGATAGCGTTTTTAATAATGCGCTAAATATACAACTCTATCATAGCGTTTCTAAATATACAAACGCTATCTAAAACTAACGGGTATGTCAACCATAGCAGAAAGGCAAAAAACGTTATCCTTCGCTGCTATCGAAACCCATTTTTCTTGTAGTGATATATATACATATTAGTCGATGGCATTAATTAGATACATTCATCCAGCCACATATAGTAAGTATTATACCCTCGAGATTTAGCTATCATGTACATGTGCATTGTAATAACATTCTACTATGCACACATAGGTTTCCTGTTGGCTAGTATTTTGCTAAAAAAAAGAATAAAGCAAAAAAATCAGTCTAGTGATATTGAAACAAAATGAATAGAGACAAACGGCAAGATTTGGCTAAACTCTCTTTGGTGGCTTCTTGACTTCTTGTGGTGAATCTGCCGTGGTGGGAAAGTGTTGCATGTCCTTGATTTCTTCTTGTGGTAAATCCTTGTTCTGCCTTTGTGTAGGGATCTCCGGCTCGATTTGTTTGGATATGGGGCTTCGGCCTTTTCTACATCCAGTCGTGGAAGTTGATTATTTAAAGCTGTGTCTATCATTTTCATGGGTTTGATCTTCTGCGTTCTTCCTCGTGGCTTCTGAAGTGTTATTCGAAGCAATATCATGAAGTGTGGTTTCTTCCCTAATAAAGATCGACTTAGAATACGCTTCTATCCTATCCTTCTTTGAGTGTTTTGTTCCTATGATCTAATTTTGCTTCATGTGTGTATTTAACCCTTTCTATAGTTAATTAGTTTGTTTTATGTTTCCGGTTCAGCTTGTTTTCAGCTGGCTTATATCTCTAAAGGAATGTCCTTCCAGTTGGCTTAGTCTCTAGGAATTTGGTATAACTCGTTAGCTTTGGGTTTTAATTCTATCTTTGTGACTTTGGTTATGAATTAATGGATTTTACAGTGTAAAACTGATTATCAAGAAAGAAAAAGAATGAGGCAAAAAAAAGTCCTCAAATATCAGTGAAACGTGTTTTCATCTCAAATAGTACATAAGAATAAAACATTTTCAAAATGATGTTCATTAAAAGGTAAAAAGACAAATATACATCATACTTATTGCCATATGATTAATTAAATATTACAAATTTTTAAAAAAATATAATAGTAGCCAGAGCTTCCAGCTCTTGTAGTAAAGGGCTCACAGCTGTGAGTACTATCATCTTGGTTTGAGTCCGGTCACTAAGGACGTCTTAAATGGTAAGAAAACGTAGATTTTTTGGGCTTCGTGGTAATTAATCCTTAGACCTAGAAAGCATTTGAGATTACACCATAGTTATCAAATAAGTATATATAAATAGTAAATAATAAATTATATAATAAATACATATTTTATATTTTTATTTATGATTTAGTGATAGGGCTTAGTGTTTAAATTCAGCTTCAAAGAATGGAAGTTAGGATTGGAGTTTATGATAATTTAGTTTTATTTGTCTAATAGATGCTATTTTATTTTAAGATTGTTTCGAAAGTCTTTAGTGTATCTGTGAGATTTGTCCCAAAAAGGGGGAAAATGAAAGAACACAAAGAATACCTAGGGTTTGACTGTTAACCATCGAGGAACATTAGGAATGATTAGGAAAAGAATGAATAAGAATAAAATTTTGGGAATGATGAGAAATGAGAGTTACTTATCAAAATTAACAAGGAACAAATTTGCATTATAATTCTTTACAAAAAAAGAAATGAGAAGGAATGAAGAAGAAAAAATATTCCTCATGAATGATAATATTTTTGAGGAACGTTAAGGAATGTAATGTTCCTCTTCATTCCCTTGGTTACCATTCAAACCCCTAATGTTCAATATGTGTCTCGACGGACATAGGTTTGTGTATTTTAACCTTAATTTGAAATCCAAACCTTAAACCAAATAGAAAAATCAGAATTTAATCCAAACCGTTATTAAAATATCTGGACAGAATTTAAGAGTTAGATATTTTGGGTTCGTGTGCAATCCAAACTAAACCAAATTAGGATCCAAAAATATCTGAATTAGTTAAATGTGTTTTATATATGTTAAAGTAATTTAGATATTTTAGAGTATTTTAAAATATTTTGTAATTTTTTTATCTGTTATGTTGAATGCTTCATAGTTGGTATAAGTAATTTAATTATATTTTTGAATAATTTATATATTTTAACTATTTTTGGTCAATTTTAGTGTTTTTTAATAGGTGATTTCAAACATTGGTTATAACCTGATTCAAACTGAACCCTACCAAAAAAATTAGTAAAATCTGAATGAAATTTATGTGCATCTTGTTGAAATCTGAATCAGTCGAATCGAATCTGAATTGAACACAGAACACCCCCAAGCCTAGATGGACATACTAAAGTGGTATGGCATAGTATAACATTCTACCATACATATTTATAACCGAAACTATTGATGACATATTAAGTAAGGCAAATGAATCGTTTTAACATACAGATATTATAATATTATATCTTTGAAAATTTAAGTATGTGAAAGGTTATAAACAACATGCAAATAGTTCTAATACTGTAAAATTAAAAAAAAATGATAAAAGGCACACAAATTTTTTTTTATTATTTAAAATCATTAGTTTTCATATATATCTTGAATATATTAGATAATTTCGTAATTTCTATTTAAAGAAAAAAAATCGTTTTATGCATTAATAATTAATTTTATGGTAAGTTTAATGAAAACTATAGTACATGTTTAGATAGATCAAAATATTTTTCTAATGAATCTAAGATTTATTATGGTGATTGATATGCTCAAATTATCCTACGAGCACTCTCTCAAATAAAAGGTCAATTGCAGTACCTGAAGATCGAATCTACAGGGAACGTGGATCACACAATAGACTATCAGCTATAGGTAAAGCTATAACAGAAATAGAAAACATTAAAGCACATAGAACAAATGATCAGTTTGTAGACGATAGGGGAAAACGCTAGATCTAGGGAAATCAAACATGCAATCAAAACTCAGATTAATAGTTGCAAAGGGTTTGTTAAGTTAAGTCGTAGAACTTGAATTCAATTATAAATTGTCCAACTCTCGCTGTGACAACTATCTAAATCTAGAACTTCAAAGGCTAACTCTCGTTGCGCGACCAGTTTCTCTAGACAAGCTTTAATATCTAATTCGATATGTTCACTAAGTTATCTAAACCAACTCTCATTGTATCTATTAACTTAGATCATGCAGGATTCAAATCACGATATCAGCTACTCTCTCGTTTTGTACCGATTATCCTAAGATCAAGCTCTAGTGAGATATCATAGGAACAAGCAGTAAGAACAATCTTGATGAAGGAGACAATGAATAACCCTAGCAGATCTATCAATCACAAGTTAATCAAAACATTAGATAATCCATGGATCTAACAAGTGAATTAATCAGACATGACAAGAAGAACACAAATCATAATCTAAAATAATTGCATGAGATGAAAGGTAAGAAATACTGGAGTTTCAATGAATCTTCGAAGACGTTTTGATATTCTCTCCAAAAACCTTTCTACAGTAGAAAAGCTTAGCCTAACCAATGGCTGCATAATATGAATAAATAAGTTTAACAAGTCCAAGGGCTTCTTTACAAATATGGAAACTTCTGGGTAAAATGTGCAATTCATAAAAGTCTCGTCGGTCTCACCACTTCGCATCACCGTCAATCGACGCCCTCAGAGCTTCGGTCGACGTTCACATCACATCTCGACTCTCCTCTCTGCACAGCTACGGATTCTTTTCCCTTTAAATTCCATTTCGCTCTATAATCTCCAAGGTGCTCCAAAACACACATGGACCTATAAATGACCTAAAACAGATTTGAAGTACATAATAAAGACTCTAAAGCCTAAAATAGATAAATATTGGGACATATCAGTGATGACACATTGCATAATTCAAAATTTGTAATGTTTCTTAAATAATATATAATGGATTCTTAAAACGGAACCATACTATTTTTCATGTATATTTTTTAATTAGATTATATCTTATAAAATATTAAATGTGTGTTTTTATAATATCCCAACAAAAATTAATCAATTTAAGAATTTTATTAAATATTTTTATTTTTACAAGATAATATAAAATAATTTTAATTAAATATCTTTTAATATTTCTTTATTTTAATATATATATATATATATATTTAAATTCTGAAAAAGCTGTCAAAGAAAAATAGAAGTATCCTAGGATAGTATAAAAATATTTTTTATATCACAAATCAAACAGCGATGTAACAGATGGATCACACCCGCTGATCTATTAAGTGATAAAAGATGTTGGGTCATAATCGATGACAACTGAGTACAAGATCATACAAAACCGAAAAAAATAGATAAAGTTAGCGTATCAGTCTATCCTGCAAAAGAATTAGGAAGCATCGTTTTATTACTTTGATGTTATCATGTTCTCCTTAAAAATGTATTTGTTGTAAACCTCTTTTGATAATCTAACCTATACTAAATGGGTTATATGAGCATCAGGGAGACCATCCACGTCAGCCATTAAAATCAGCCAATGGGATGAGTTTATTTGTCCACATCACACCTGTGCTGGGCTGCTTTTTTTCTTGATCCGTAAATTGAAGTAGTTGGCCCATAAATCCAATTCAAAAGAAACCCTAAAACAGCGGAGGCTGAGTCGATGAATTCATATGTCTTTATCGTTCCAAATTCCTCCAATTATTCATTTATGCTCTTTACGATGAAATCCTTCCACCTTCCTCTCTTGCTCCTATATAAACCCGTCGTCAAAGCTTTCATGGAATCATATTCAACAACTTGGATCGATGGCCATGAAATCAGTTCAATCCTCCGGCAAGTCTCCTCTTGCATTGTATTTCAACAATCTCACACCAT
>NC_027756.1:10834431-10836959 GCF_000695525.1 Brassica oleracea var. oleracea | reverse complement strand
GTAACAATGGCTGGGTTTTATTTGAAAATACGATGTTTGCAATTTGATGTTTTATTAATATGTCTCTTATATTTCTTCTGTGTAGGCTGATCCCTAAACAGAAGCTACTAGACATAGCAGAAAGCAAGAGCTCATGGCTCGACATGGCACTATATTTTTTCGTAACCTTCACTTATGCCGGTTTTATCTTTTTCAATTGGGAAATTTTTTATTTTAAAATATTTTTGCCTCATCTTGAACTAACCTAATTAGAAGGGGATCCATGGCATTCATCAATGTAGAATCCAGATCAAGACAGAGAACCAGAAGATGCTAAAAAGTGTGTGTGTCTATTAGTTGAAAGGAAATTGATTTGATTCCCCATTTTGGAACTAATCTATTCTCTGACTGGAACATATGTATAGGGAAGCTGAGGACCATAAACAAATGATGCTTAGTCAAATGTTGAGTTCCCAAGCCTGAGAGAGAAGTAAGTCCCATCTAAATGATTGGAGTTCATCTATTATTTTTTTCCTTTGTTTCTTTTGGGTCTGAATTGTAGTTTTATCCGTGGAATATTGCAACTGGTGCTAAGGCTAGCGTGGATGCATAGGTTCTTGGGAATTAAGAAGCTTATTTTTTTGCACAAGAGAGCTTTGGTTGTTGTTGTTACCATTTCAAACCAGTTTATTTATTTGTAGATGTTGTAGGCCACATACAGTCTGTCCAAGGCTCTGCTCTCAACAACGTCACCGCAACTACTCGAGTTGTAGTCCATTTTCTCATTGCCCCGTAAGCCCTCATCAAACATTTTGTTGCTTTGATTTTCACTTATTCGGTCATATTTTAAAAATAAATTGAACACTCTTTCAACAGAACTGTGGTGGTGTACTTTTAGGAGTTCAGTATTTTAACTAACTCATGGTTCCGAACCTTGGTTTTAAAAAGCGACCGCTTTGGTCGCCATGGCGCATGGCGAGGTGGAGCGATAGCCTCATCGCCTAAATACCCCATGGCCAGGCGACATACACATGGCGGTCGCTATTCTCCGCTTTCATGCTTTCTGGAAGGCGCTTCTAGCCACGACATGTTGATATTAGACAAACTAGTTTGGTTTGTGTAAACCTAGTCTATCAAACCGACTTTGGTTTAGTAAGGCATATATCCCGTAATCATATTTTTCTCCTCTATCACGTTTAACCTTTCCTAAATAGCCCCTGATCATACTTTTCTCTTCTGTGTTTAAGTTTTATTATGGCTGAGAGAGGATGAGTTAGATGACTTTGGTTTTGTGTATGAGTTAGAGTATAAAGATCATAATTCTGAATCTGAGTTTTAGTGTTTAAGGACTTGGTGTTTTGATTTGGTATTTTTAGTTGTTGTTTTGCTATTAAGACTTAGGTGTTTTGCTATTTAGACTTGCTGTTTTTCGTGCTTGTTTTGCTATTTAGGATTCAACTATAGTGGATTTAGTGTTTTGGATTTAAACATACATATTATTCATTGAACTTAAAGGGAAGTAGCATATAGTTGTTTTGAATTCCTTTTGTCGCTCGCCTTTGGTCGCCATGGCGCTTGCCGCTTGGCGACCACTAGCTCGCTTTGAGTCGCCTCTAGCCATTTAAAACCCAGTTCCGAACTTGCTGTGATTGTGGTCATAGATGCAACTATTGGTGCTTTTGAAGCTGGCTTAGATAATTTGAAAGGGCAGACAAGGAGCATACACGGGTTCTTATAGCTTTTGGTGTGGATCAAGTCATAGTCACAGCCAACAAAATAGATATTGTTGCGTATTTAACGGCCATATTTGATTTGATTAAGCTAGCATTAGTTGGTAATCAAGCGCAGTCAAAGCTTGGAGAAGCAGAGAGAAAAGCTGAGAATTTAAAGAATCAAGCTCAGGTATCACAAAACCATTGTGTTGGGGTCCAAAAAGTAAAGAGTTTCAAGAAGAGAGTAATAACGACCATAATGGTGGAAGAAGACACTATTATATGGAGTTCTTTTCTTTGTGCTTGCAGGAAAAGTTGAGCTTGCTCAGCAAGCAGTAAAATGTTTGATGAACCTGGATCCAGATGACACTTGTGGTTATGTGCTCATGACTAATATTTATTCTTCTTTTGGGTTGTTAGAAGAGGCGGTTGGACAGAGGGTTTTGATGAAGGAAAGGCAATTGGAGAAGGAAATAGTGTGCAGTTCAATGGAAACGAAGTTCACGACTTTGTTTCTTGCGGTGAAAGTCACCCTGAATCCTCAGAGATTTACAGTTTACCCGATGTGTTAACTGGGAAGCCTCTGCTCTAAAATCAGAAGGTACTGCTCAGTTTAGTGACCATCTTGGTCATTTAAAAGGCACCATACGATCTGATGCCATCGCATAAGAATCAAAACAACAAATTCAGTGTCAAAGTATAATCTGAATTTTGAGCTGGTAGACGAAGAGGATTGCTATTACTTCCATGCAACCAAAAAACACGTTGTACAAGCTCGAGGTGGAGACATCTTTGATGTTTACAGAAAGAAAAGAGTACTAGAAAATTTTGAAACTT
>NC_027756.1:10796595-10833237 GCF_000695525.1 Brassica oleracea var. oleracea | reverse complement strand
TCACCTTGAATTTCTTTCATTTCAGTGCATTTCTAACTGGAAGGAGATAATCAACATTTAATATTATGTTACTCTTAGTATATTAGAAATGGTCGAACCGTAAACCAATTAGGGATAATGTAAGAAAGACATATAGATGTATTTCCAGTTATCAAAAATATAGAATCAATTGACAACAACTTAATTATGTTCAGCGTAGGACAGCAGAGAAAATTTTTCATACCTTCTAATATTATAATATCTCACTATATTAGTGGCTAAATCAGTTTTCTCTAGCACAAATACTCACTTCATTCTTGTAGTTTAAGCTTTTCTATCTGATGATATTAGTAGTTTGATAAAAAAAACGGTTGAACTGTACATTATAATTGGAGAAAGAAAACAAACAAAAACCAACCAAAGACTTTTAAAGTATATGAAACAAAAATTGAAAATATCAATTCTCTGCAATAAAAGAATTAGACAATAAAATTGTAAAAATACAAAATAAAACAAAAAAATATACACGGGAAGAAAGATTTAGTAAAATAAAATCATAATATAATTTTCATAATTGATAGTGCTTAGTTACACTAAAAAGTCTAGATTTACAACACACACAATTTTATTTACATCTTTAAACATATTATCTAATTAAAATGATTCTAAAAAAATGTCAGCATGAAGAGTTAGAAAATAAATGATAAAACATGATACATAACGTTAAAAATACATTATCACTGATCACTAAAAAACCATGTTATTAGTAATAAAAAATAAAATGACAACACATTTATTAAACCCATAGAATGGCACGCAACAAAGTGTTATTAAATATACAAACTACAAATTAAATATGTTCAACACAAACAGAGATAAAAATAAGACATCATATTTGGATATATATAAATAAATAATTTTAAATATATTATATTCTTGATAATTTTAAAATTACTTAAAAAGAAAGTAAATTATTAAAAAGTTAATATACAAATAAAAATAAAGCAATATTTTGTAACGTCAAAATAATAAATGAATAAGAAATATATTATGTTAATAAAATAGATTGTAGCTTTTAAAGATTTCTAATTCATGTAATATTACAACATTCAAAATTTGTTTATTACAATTAATATTTTACCATTAGATATATTAAAATAATATTCTAGATCGATATTCAATTGTCATTTTTCAACTATTGCACGTAAAAAAAATATTATTAAGTACATTTTTTTTTAAAAGGGGGTTTTATATTTAAAGTAGGATTGAAGTACTTTTTCTTTTCGTGAATTTATTCGAGATGAGATTCCGATCTCTTAAAATAAGATAATTTATGTTCTATACATAATTTTTTTTTTACATAACTCTAAAATCTCGAACTTGATTCTTCATATTTTATTAGTTAATTGTGTTACATATAATAGAAATAATTATTTCAAACTAAAAATATATAAAAAATAAAATTTAACAACTAATTATATGTAATTTAATATATAAAAATTTACATACAAATAAAAATGATAAATGTAACAAATTTAAATATATTATCCGCGCGTAGCGCGGAGAAAGGATCTAGTAATAATAATAAAGATAAGAAGTTATAAAAAAATACGTAAAATGTTCTTATAACATTGTCAAGAATAAAACTAATTAACATATGTTAAACTTTTAGAACGATGTGTTATATCCCAACCCGATCCATACTTACAAATTTATTAGAATGCACATAGAATGTGTTACAAATTAAATCTGAAATTCGAAATATCCGACCTATCCGAACTCCCTTGCCTAGATCCAAGTGAGCAAAAAAGGTTGGACTTGCCCCCATAAATTTTTTTTTTTTGTAATATACATTAACTTTCATTATTTTCCCTAACTAAAACTTATGTTCTAACCTGATTTTTCATATTTATGTATGATTGGCCCCTCTGAAATCTCTTTCTACATCCGCCTCTGCGTGGAAAGCAGATAGAAGAGCAAGTCTGTAGCAAGGGAGTGATGAAGTTTTGCAATTGTTCCAAAATTATTTACCACAAAAGATATTGGTATTAGCTCCAGTTAATCCAAACTGGGACTTTCAGTCAGGTATCCTCTTTCAGTCTTCTTTAGTTTTGCTAAGAATTTAGTAAATCGCCTCCTACTAGTCTGAATAGGGATATGGGTGGATATGCTAGAAACTTCGGAGAGGACGAAAGCAATTGATATAAAATGATTGACAATTTGACATAATTCTGGAACAGAGTATAATAACTACAACATTGAGCGATATTAAAAGATGGTAAGAAACATGTAAGTAGTTACCGACATTAAAATAAATGCATAACAATAGTGTATATGCTTTTAGCAAAAAAAAAAGTGTATATGCAGCTTGGAGTGTGATATCTTTTTTTTTTTGTATGGTTATTTCATTAGGTAATTTCTTGGGTAACAGAAGATATGTTGCTTTAGAATAATCAAACTGATTTTTCGTGTCCCCACGAAAACATATCTCATCTAAGGAAATCAAGGGTTTGAAGAGTTTCATGTGCACTATTAACCTACTCAACGAAGAGTACATTGAATAACTCAACAATTTCTATGATATTAAAACGAAAAATTTTGATGCATCGAGTAAGAGTCTTTTTTTTTGGATGTCGCGAGATTGTGAATCTGAAAGTCGGTACATTTCTTATGCCGAAGCCTAGATTTTTTTAAATTTTTTTTAGGAGAATAGATTTTTCCTATCGTGATTGAACCCATTACTCTTGTAATCCATATTAGGAAGCTTTTCTCAAAAAAAATAAAAATATAGGAAGCATTATCATCAATTTTTAGTTGGACAGCGTGCAGGATTAGCAAGTAAAACATCTGATAATTCTATTTTGAAATGACTTAATAATTAAACACACACTGGGAAAAGAAAAATAACCAGGTTCAATCATGAACATTCGCCAACAGGAAACTCTGTGCGACCCACACAAGGTAGAGTTAGGGTAAAGGTGCACAGGTACCCATAGACATCATTTTCTTTCCTGTTTGGACAAGACACCATTTGTCAGGGAATGTCTCTTCTTGGTACAATTCAACTTTTTGTGTTTATTTCACTCTGTCTCCTCCTCAGCTGACTCGACTCCTACTTCTTTCCTTTTCTTTTATTTTTATCTTTTTTTTGTCGTTTCTTTTATTTGTTTACCTTATAGCCCCTCTTATTCCGGTGCTGTAATTTCAAAATGAAAAATTGTCACAAAACTCTCGACGTTCAGATTTTGGCTATTTAAATTAACTTTTGCTGGGCAACTTAAAATACCAAGTTGTATTTGATTTTTATTTTAAAATTCAATTTTTTTGCTGACTGGACCGAATGTTGCTTAACATTAAATAAATTAACGGAACTTATAAACATAACTAAGAGTCGTTAAAATCACAATTAAACAGTTTGGCCATTAAAAACACTAACTTTCGTTTGGACAAATTCAAACCACCAAGTCGTGTTTGACTTTCATTTTAAATCATGAACTTGTGTTGATTCAACCAAATTATATACATTATTAAATAGTTAACAAAACTTAAAATAGAGGCAACTAGTCACATATATGGTATAACGTCTATAAATTAATAATCTCTATGCTTCAATAAAATTTTGTCAATCCCAATTTCGGCCGATTCAAAATTTCACACAAATCGATAAAATAATAAGATAATAATATTTTTAAAAATTTATGTAAATATATGGTCTCATTAAAATTATAAATTAATAATTTATATGTATACATATTTTATATAAATAAGAACCTATTATTATATTATTTTTTATATTCACAACGAAATTATCTTTATATTTTCTTAACACTTAATATATTTTTGATGAGTTTAGTAATGCTATATCTAAAACTAAATTTAAGTTCTGTGCAATATATATTATATACACTAAATAATATAATAAAATTAATATAAATATCAAATCAAGAAATAACAATTAATGTCTATAAACTAAAATCAAATATATATTTTTTTATCTTAGAATAAATATATCTTAAAATAAAAAAATCTAAATAAGAATTTTTTTGTAAATTAATAAAATTTTAAAGTCCTAACATTATTAATTTATAGAGATTCTACTGTACTAGGTAATAAGGGCGAAGACAAGGTATGATAAGTCTAAATTCTTGATGAAAAAAGAATTAAAAAAACAAACAATCATCTTTTCAAATTACAGTATAACCTCTTTAAATTAATATTTTATAAATTAATATACACTAAAAATTTCTATAAAATAATATAATTTTATAGTCCCAAATTGAGTTTTTGGTTTAATTAGTATATCGATAAATTAATATCTCTATAAATTAATAAAAAAATTATAGTTTTGGTGTAGTCCCAACATTATTAATTTATAGAGGTTTCACTGTATTTGTTTCAGTTCCGATCGTTTCTTAATAAGTTTTGTTTGTTTTCTCTTTTTCTCTTTCATTAAAAACTAGGATTTATCATATCTCTTCTTCGATGTCATTACATGGTAAAAAAATGATTTTATGATAATTTGTATAAAATTACTTATAATTAATTGTGTAGATTTTGTCTATCAGAAAACACTGTTTGAGATACATATATATATATATATAGGGAGTATAAAAAATGTATAATTAATTACTTATAAAATTATTATTTTATCAATGTATGATAAATTAAACATTGTATGAATTAAAAATAAAAATATAGTGACAAATAAAAATCAAATTAAATTGTTTAATCATAGTTATTAATAACTAATTAACTATATTATAAGTTATGTTAATCTACTTAATAGTGTGTCTAATTTGGTTAAGTCAAACAAATTTGTGAATGTTGATCGAATATGAAGATGTACTTATGTATGCCAAAATAGTTTGCGTGGGTGACACAACCAGTAAATGAGGTTGATAAAGCGTCTTCGGGCGGTGTGTGTGGGCACTTGTCCTAGATACATAGTGCCATGTATAAGACCGTGGATTCAAGATTTAGCATTTCATATCTCAACTAGCGACTTTGTGTTATTCATTTCTCTTGTTTTCTCATTTCAGGGGGAATTGATGAATAAACACATATTTGGATGGATTAGTGCTAATGGGTGTTTTCATTCATATTTTATTTGGGTTTAATAAATGTGAAGATGAGTTATGAGATAAAACTATTCTGGAAAAAGGATGAGAAAGGTGTTAACGTTACCGTCACTACCGGTGAAGAAGACGAAGACATTGTACACGATCTGAAATCCAAGCTAAATGGATTCTCATACAAGAAAGGTTTTATTGAAAAATCAAAGACGTGTGGGGAGATTCTCCGGCGAAGAACAGCAACGGTGAAGATGACACTGTTAAGATTCGTCGCCAGTAAGAACAATGATGAACTCACTTTTCTTTATCGGTACCATTGAGAAAGAAGGAAAGAATTTGTTTTTACAGCAATTAAAGCCCAAAGTGGAGAATGTTAATAAACGGGCTTATTGTTGCCAATAAAAACCCAAGCCACGGCCCACCAAGAAATCATGTACCTGCATAGGGCTGCGACTTCAGATATTCTAATCGGTTCTAGGACCCTGTATATCGGTTATAAGGAAATTCTATCCAAATTGTACTTGGTAAATTTTGGTTCGGATTGGATAGTTCCATCCGGCGATTCTGAGTAGGTTTGGTTATACAATTTTAAATCCGAAATATTATATTTTTTCTTTATTTTTCTTTTTCTATTTTTTTTAAAGAAATATAAATTAAAATCACATATATATATTAGTAATATGTAAGTAGTTATAACCCATGTTCGAAATTGCGCTAGGCGCGAATCGGGCGGCAACGTCGAGCCTAGCGAGTTTTAAAAAAAGCGGTGATTAATCGGAAATTAATCGGGGAGTAATTTTTAATAATTAATATATATTAATTCATAAATCTATAACACAAAGCTTATATATTATAAATTTATAACATAAAGCTTATACTCCAAAATATATTGAAATTTCTTCTAATACACATCGAGTTCAAAAAACAAAAGCTAATTTCTATACACGGGATACACCAAAAAAATATTGTCTTGATCTTAAGAATATACAAAAAGTTAGTTCTAATCTTCAAAGATCAAGTTATCACCGTGTAGTAGAAAGATGTGTTAGAATATCTTCGACAAATAAAATCTCAAACTCAACTCAGTATTTAAAGAAAGATCAGACCACCGATAAATGGCCCAATTATACAGAAATAGAAAAAAAAAATTTGGGCTTTGTGTTGTTATTGTACAGAAAATGGATATATGGTTCAATTAGACTAACTCGGATCAAACAATTACACGTCGATTTTCGTATTACGCAGTCAAACGCGGAAATAAATTGTTGACCGCCTAGACCAGCCGAATTGGGTGTTTTCTCTACGGCAAGGTGACGCCTAGCGAGTACTCGGCCGAGTAATCGGCAAATCGGCTGCGTTTTCGAACACGGGTTATAACAAAGTTGAAGTAACCCGGTGATATAGCACATGTTACATCATCTTTCCAATCCGGGTTCGACTCTCAGAAGATAAATTCTATATTTTCAATCATAGAATTTGGTTTAAAAGGGTTTCCGATCGGTTCCGGGTAAAAACCAAAATCAAACCAATACTCATAGGTAATCAACATTAATGTACACTAGAGTTTGACCCACGCGTATGCACGAATATTGGTTATTTTATTTTTATAAATTAATATTTATTTTTTATGATTAGTGTTATATATTTTAGATGTGTCGTCATATAATTAATTTTATTCAAAAGATCAGATTAAATCGGATAATGTAGTTATTTTGGTATAAATATTCTTGAACCTGTTTCAGATATATTAGTTATTTTGATATTTTTAGTTTTCTATACACCAGAACTGAACCATCTAAACCCGAGAAGACCCAACTCGAAACCCACACATAAATTTATAATATCCAAGCGGGACCTAATTTCAAACCCAAAAAAATCTGATATCCGAAAGAAACAATTCATACCTGAATGGGTACCCGAGTGTGTTATGCCTAACTGATTCTATAAACAAATAAAAAAACTCTTTCTATGTGTTTGGCTAAATTAAGTGAAATAAAAATAATTATTTAGTAAAATAGTTATATGGTGTGAAAAATAAAGTGACAATATATATAATACGTTTTTATTATTTTGTTCAAATGGACTATGTTTTTGAATTATGTGTTTGGCTACATAATTTTTCACTGATTGAAATTAAGATAAAAATAGCAAAATAGACTAAACCAAACTTTTAACCATATGCAAAACCCGATTATTTTACATTTCGATTTTATAAATGGTACAACGTTAATGTTGATTAACTAATAAATAAAAATATGTAATATTATTATTATGATAATATAATTAATTATGTGATGTATTGTTAAAATAATTTAATTAATAAAATCATTTGGATGAATGAAAATAAGGAAATAGAAGATCTTATAAATCTGTTAAAAATAAAGTTAGTTCTATAAGTAAAATTACTAAAATGACACTAACTTCTTTTTATTTGTATTTCAAATAAAAGATTAGGATATTAAAAGATATTGTAATTAAATTATGTGTAATTTGATAAACTTTCTAAGAAATGGTCCAGATAAAAAATCGTACATAAAAAATCATAGGACTATAATTTAATAGATTAGATATATTGTTTATGTATTTACACCTTTGGTCTTAATAGTTATTATTTTCTCATATTTCTAAATTTTCGAATACGTAAGCAAAAAGGTGATAACAAAAACATAACAGCTTTGGATTACTTAAACAGTATGATTTAAATATAAAATCACTAAAACAGAACGGGTTATCTAATGCATTACAACCAAAATGTTATAAATGTTTACAATATGTGCATATGAACTAAATACTAATAAACCGTGTATTGTTGTAGTATACACGTTTTTGACAGTGTAAACATCAAAAAAATATTCAAAATATAAAGCTTTGTAAGAAGTATAAATTATATGGTATAATTCATAATATCAGCCCATATAAATTATACGGAATCTCCGTCGGAATTCGACATTCATGATCATCACATTTTTAATGGGCTTTGGCGAAATGAAGTAAAGAAAGTTTGGCTGAGATTTTATTTAATTTATCTAACTAGATCCTGATCCGCGCGCCAGCGCGGATATGAATTTTTCAGTTTTTAATTATTTATTTTATTAAATGATGTATTTGTAAAATTCATTCATATTATATTCATTAAATAATTTTTTTTTTTGCATCTTAAACTATTTATTTTTTTACGAATGTGTGATATCATATAAAAAATATAAAAAAACGAGTATACATAGTTAATTAGATAATCGTAAAAACATAAATAATGATCCGTCCAGTTAACAAAAAACATGATTTTTTTTATGTGTAATTTTTTTTTATTTTGACCATTTTCTTAAAACTATATTAAATTTTACATATTTTAATTAGAATATTTTTAATATCTTTATCTTTTTATCTGAAATGCAACTCAATATTTTTTTAATTTGAAGTAGACTTTGACTTATCCACCTAATCCCATCTGTGTTTACTTCTCCCATCAGGCCTATACATGCACAAGAGATGAAATAGAAATCGGTTAATAACATGATAATATACTTCCTAGGCCTGGGCATTCGGGGTCCCAATCGGATTTCGGTTTTGTCCAATCGGGTCTCGGTTTTTCGGGTTTATCAAAATCAGCTCCATTCGGATTATATAAAAATTCGGTTCGGGACCGGTTCGGGTTTTATCGGGTTCGGATCGGGGTTAGTAAATCTTCAAAGAACCGGTACAACCCGGTGTACTTTCGGGTTTTGGGTTCCATCCGGTTCTTCGGTTTTAAAGTACTTGATTTATACCTATTTTGTAACCAAAACATAAGTAAAATCGGTTCTTCGGGTTTTAAGTACTTGATTTGTACCTATTTTGTAACCAAAACATAAGTAAAATCGATTCAGAAATAAGAAAAAAACATCAAACATGATCATTCAAAGTCAAACGAAAGGTAGATTTACTAACCCCGATCCGAACCCGATAAAACCCGAACCGGTCCCGAACCGAATTTTTATATAATCCGAATGGAGCTGATTTTGATAAACCCGAAAAACCGAGACCCGATTGGACAAAACCGAAATCCGATTGGGACCCCGAATGCCCAGGCCTAGGAAGTATATTATCATGTTATTAACCGATTTCTATTTCAAGCCCTAATACTTCCTCTAGCTGATGGGAGAAGTAAACACAGATGGGATTAGGTGGATAAGTCAAAGTCTACTTCAAATTAAAAAAATATTGAGTTGCATTTCAGATAAAAAGATAAAGATATTAAAAATATTCTAATTAAAATATGTAAAATTTAATATAGTTTTAAGAAAATGGTCAAAATAAAAAAAAATTACACATAAAAAAAATCATGTTTTTTGTTAACTGGACGGATCATTATTTATGTTTTTACGATTATCTAATTAACTATGTATACTCGTTTTTTTATATTTTTTATATGATATCACACATTCGTAAAAAAATAAATAGTTTAAGATGCAAAAAAAAAAATTATTTAATGAATATAATATGAATGAATTTTACAAATACATCATTTAATAAAATAAATAATTAAAAACTGAAAAATTCATATCCGCGCTGGCGCGCGGATCAGGATCTAGTTAGATAAATTAAATAAAATCTCAGCCAAACTTTCTTTACTTCATTTCGCCAAAGCCCATTAAAAATGTGATGATCATGAATGTCGAATTCCGACGGAGATTCCCTTCAAATTACAATATTCACTAATGCATTGATTGATATAAATAAAAGGGGTCACTAATCGCAGTTTATTCTTATTGTGCTACTAATAATCTTTTATTAATTTCAATATTTCATCAGTTAAAGAGATATTGCGGTAGTTTACTAATTAATTAATTAATTATTTAGGCGAGTGAGTGGTAGCCGCTGGAATATTCTTTCATGGAGGAACAATTGTCAACATACAATTAGAAAAACACTTTACGTTACGCGTGGAAAAATATTTTGTTTATATTTGATACACGGATAAATCATATTTTTTTTCAAATCATATATATTGACTTGAATACAATCGAAGTGTCGTGACGAGCCGAGTCTTCATAGACGTTGATTTAAATAAACTAAGTTGGAACATTTATCTTTCGAATGTAAATTGGTGCACCAACTTTATTTAGAGTTGGTGTTATTGCGTAGTTTGATTAATGTAGATTAGTTGTGACATACTGACATTGTTCTTTGTAAGGTAGTGCTACTCGCTAGAGATAGAGAGACACTCGAAATCTTAGCCAGCCAAAGTGGGATATCAAGTGAAATTTCACGGTAAGAAAAAAGGATCTATATATTTATGTAAATTTGGTTACAAGAATATTCACACAAACACTAACGAAGGAGTTATTTCCTCACTATTGAGTTTTGGTGTATTGTTTCACAATCACGGATCCACATTTTAAATTTTCCACACATTTCAGATGTCCAACGTCCTTTTATCTATATGATAATCTGTATAAAAGAAATTCCAGAAAATATATGTCAATCTACATTCTACTTTATGTTACAGTGAACGAAACAAAACACCTAATACAAATACACAACTATTTTTTACCTATACAGATAAATTTTGATACAAACTTTTATTTTAATTAATCAGGATTTGTCAGCTATTCACCCCCACGGGTCATCTTATTTTTTCAATATTATTTTCATCGGATGATATATCATATAAAAATTACCTAGAGTCTTTTTTTTAAAACAAATTTAACATTTAAATTTTTTTTATTTTGCTAGGTTATAGTTTTATCCTTTATAAGAAAGTGAAAAATAAAAAAAATTATATTTGGTTTATTTTTATTTAACAAAATTTAAAATGTAATTTTAGTTTAACATATTTTACTATTTTATGAAGGTTTAATGGTTATTAAGATTTGTCTTCTCTTATTATAAAAGCACCCACCATTAGTAAGAAACTAGAATTTTTATAGGTCTTTGAAACTTAGTTTGGATTTCATTTAAAAAACTACAGCAAAAATGTTAAATATAGTAGTAATAAATTACATATGAGCAATTAGTTATAACAAATGTTCCACATTTACAAAAAGAAAGCAATTTTGGATTAATTCAAACATATTAAATATATTAACAAATTTTGATCTTACGAAAACTAATGTAAGATTAATATGTGAGGAATATATTCATCATATAAAATTACTAAGATATCAAGATATTTTATGTCATTACAAAAAAACTTGGAAAATTCTTAATTTACAAAAATTAATTTTCTTAATTTAATTTATTAAAATATTTATATAAAACAGATATTTATATTAATTATTGTGAGTAAATGTTTAGAATTTTTAGATTGAAAAGTCCTTATATCTTTTAGGATGAAATCAAAACCATTTTAAATTAATTTTATTAAATTCTTCTCAGCAAGAATTTTTATGTTCTTTTAATCTTCTATTAAATAATCTAATAGTTTTATCTATTATACCCATTTTTCATTGGTAACCAATGTAAATGTTTTTCTTGTTTTTGGTAACAGTATTTATAATATTTTGAAATAAACAGTGCTTTAAATATAAACCATAACAAGAAAAAACAAATTTTGAATACTTCGTGTAAGCTTATCCGATAACAATATAATAAACTAACATTTGCTATGATATTTTTTCAAAAAAAAAAAAAAATTTGCTATGATATTTTGCTCAAAGAAAAACTTCTCATAAGATTTTAATAGAGAAATGATTTATGCTCAAGTGAGGCGATGAACGTGAATGAGTAAACGTCAAATGGCTCAAAAGTCGTGATCACATTCCAAAATAAATTACTAAAACAATTTGATTTGTTTGGTCGTTTAACTAATTTTATAAATTAAGAAAAACATAAACCAAGGCAAAATATTTGTCCCTCTCTATTTTTTATGTCCGTGCTATCTGCTTTTAGTTTACACGTTTGGTACATTTGTTTATTATTATTATTGGTTAATTTATCATTGTTATTATGATTATTATTATTAGAATGAAATAATGGATCTACGCGATAAAATTGTTAAGAATTATCAAGTCACGTTTTCCACAAGGCACAAGCCACTTCCTATAAACAAGATAGCTAAGACACATGTTTACAAATGACAGATTTATTTTGACCAAATGAAAATTTATTTTTGACTCAAAACTGCCGACTAATTTTGTTTAATTTTCTGGATATTAATAAATCTAATTTATTGTATGTTAAAATAGGGAAAACAGCCAAAACGTTAATCTCTTAATTAAGGTGTTGATTGATTGTATTTTTATAATAGTTTTTGTTTTTTTTAACTATTTTTTATCCAATCAAATACTTAAATTTTCGTTTTACTTTTTTAGAAAACCATTTTAATATATTTTAAGAAATCTATTCTATAAAATTCAAGGAATCTAGTTTTTCAAAAACCTTATCATTTTATAAACAAAATCCAAAAATGTAGGTTTATGTGTAAAAAACGAAATCGGTTATTTTTCAAAAATTACTATTTTACAAATTAATAATTAATTAAATAATATTTTCATTCAAGAATAATATTATGATTCAAAAATATAATCTATTATATTCAAAATTAAATTAAAACAAATTACTATTTGAAAAAAAGATCTATAAGAAAAAATAAAAAAAACTACAAATTAAAAACCAAAACCGGAAACCTAAAAACTAAAATTTAAAAGCTAAAAACATTAACCAAAAACTAAAAGAATGCATATATTTAAGGGAGTTTGGTAAAATAAGCTATAATGAGAATTTTTTTTGTCCTTTATTTCTTTGCATTAATTGGTAAGTTTTGGATATAAATGTCCTCGTAATAACGAAAAGGGTTGTTAAAAATTATATAGTAATCAGGAAATATGAAAAAAACAATACCTTCATAAGAATATTGTACATCTATGATATACAAAAATTGAAATCCAAAACGTTTAGATATGTTGATCTAAATTTGTTGGAATGTATGTTAAACCTTTTTTACAAAGATAAAATAGACGTTCTAACTTATTGTATACATTATCAAAAATAATTCATATTCTAAAATCTTCTCTATGATCTATCCAAATATGAAATACGCTTGTCTCAGTTCTAACCAAAAAGTCTGTTATTTATAAAACACTATATATATGGTAGGCTTTTTATTTCATTGTGAAAAAAACTAAGAATATTAACTTGTATTCTATATCTTACTATATTATATAGTGTAGATAAAACAGCAAGTTCTTACATGTATGCTATGTTCTAACCTTTTCTCTATGTTCCATTTTCTATATTCTATCTTTTTAAAATATGTAATTTATATTTTCGTATTTTCTATGTTTTTAAATCTGAAAAAATCTAAGAAGAAATCCTAACTAATTGTATTCGAACATATCTTGTTCTTGACGATGAGCTTCATTGAATCACTTTAAATTCAACGATCTTCTTGATTTCTTCTTTCATATCTCTCTTTGAGTGACAAAACTCGGATGAAGACGAAAAAATGGAGCTGTGATACCCAGCAGAGAGAACACCGGAGAGAGCGTCAGTGAGAACGCCGAAGAAATCGCCGGAGAATTGCATTGGTCTACTTTTTTTGTAAGGAGACAGATTGTGAAGAAGTGGAGTAAACAAAGAACGAGATAAGGGGGAGATCTAAAATGAAATTAATTGATAAGAAAAAAAGAAGAAAGCTCTCTCTCTATCCTCCCGAATATTCTCTCGCGTCTCTCATCGAACTTAAATATCTAGTGTCCGGCGGAGCATGTACGTGCGTGTCGGTACCAGAGGCGGTCTCCTTCTTTCCTTTCTCTTCTTTGCATTTTGCTTCGTCGCGGTTTCCCTCACTCTCCCTGCTTTGTTCGCCACTCTGAATCTGGAGGTTGATCCACCTTCGTCTTCGATCGAGAGGACTCCACCTTCGTCTTCTTTGCATTTTTCAAAAGGTATTTTGGAATCACACCCACAATTTGGCTATGTGTTCGATGACTTAAAGCTATCAATCCAATGGTTGTACCGTCTTTTGCTTAATTCCTAGTTTGTATGTATATGTAATCTAGTAACAAAAAAAATGTATATGTTATTTATATTACTGAAACTGAAATACCTTCTGAAAACAACATTTACTTCACTTTAGTATTTACCAACTTGTACCACTAAATTAATAACTACTATTAATTAACTAATTATTTTGTTAGATTTTTCTCAATCCAAACTTAACAAATTTAATTAATTAACCAAAAAATATTTATTTTGTTATATTATTTTTAACCAAACTTGCCAAAATTACAATTATTTTCTAACCAGATTATTTTCTAACCAAATTATACAATTAATTAAATAAATTGTTTAAAATGTGACCACGAAATTTAAATGTTATATATTCATGTATATTATTATTTCATTTCACATATAAAACATAAAGTATAAATGTTTTTGTTAAAACAGATAAATTTATTTTTCAAATATATGTTAAATAATTTGATGATTAATATAATTCACACGCGCACACACACACACACACACACACACACATATATATATTTGAATTATAAGAATACAACAAATAAAATTTAATTTAATATTTTCCTCAAAAATGAACATAGAAGCAGATTTTGTTTGGCATATAAAAGACTTTAGAGACATATCTATCTATTTATCTTATAAAACATAAATACATTTTATTCTGGAAAGATACATTTCTTAACATACATAAATATAATAATTGGTGTTTTAATTTATAATAAATAAATAAAAAAATGGTTATTATAGTTAAAAATAATAGTTGACAAATATGTTATATAACATATTTTGATTATCTAACTGCAATATGAACTATTAGCAAGTTATAGATAATTAAAAATCATCACCTATCATAAAATGTTATATATTATAAATGAACAAATACACATTCGGATGCATGTTTGTGCAACTATTATATTAATTTCATATGTCTATTTCATTAAAAAAAATATCGGTACAGATGCTCAGATCAAGTTCTAATGAGACTTTATTTGGGATGATTTTAATAAAATTTATTCTATTAAAATAGAAGTCACAACTTCATTTCATGTGTGATTTTTATATTGGACCGCCCTTAAATTTTTTAACTAAATGTATTTTTTTAACGTAACTAAATGTATTTTAATAAAGCTAAAAATATATAAAATCTTTGAACTACATTAATCATAATATCTTTTGATATCTTTTTATTTAAACTATAAATAAATATATATTAGAAAATTCTGTTTAAAAAGATTTTACACGATCTTAATTTTCAAAATTATATGTAAATATTTTCATTAAATTCGTGATTAGTTTTAAAATATTATTATACATTAATATATTCAATTATCGTTTACTAAATGAAAAATAAATAGTCTATCCTATTTTTATCAATTATATAATCACAAACAATCATATTAAAAGAAACTATTATGTTAATCTAAATATTTTAACAATATATTAATTTTCAAAAGATTTATGTAAATATTTTCATTAATTTTGTAATTAGCAATTAAATATTATTATGCATTAATATATATATACAGTTATTGTTCATAAAATTTTAAATAAAAATTCTATCATACTTTTATTTATTTTATAATCATACTCGATCATGTTAAAATAAAATTATTATATTGAACTATATATGATAAATTATATTAAATTGACTGGTTTATAAATTTTATTTTCATAAATATAAAATATAATATGATGAAAGACTACAATACATGTATAAAAGTAAATATTTTTGTATATACAATAATATATTATTTAAAATGAATAAATGTAAAAATATTACTAAAATGATATACAGTTTTAAAGGGCGCGTAAAAGTTTAAAATAAATTAAATACAAAATAATTTTTAAATATATTTTTCATGAATATAATAATTTGTTTAATAACTAAATGCAAATACAATAATATAAATATATAATAAGAATCAACAAATACATGTGATGGTTTTAAACAATTGATTATTTACAACATGTAAATTATAAATTATTATATTTGAAATAGTTATATAAATATTTAAATATATGATTAAAATTAAAAATATATACCGCTAATGATCTAATATAAATATATATACATATAAAATTGAAAGTAACATCTGCGCGGTTGCGCAGATCAAAATCTAATTAACTTGTTAAAAATGAAATTAATTGTAGTCTTTCTTTCCCTTTTTTTTTAACAACTAGTATTTCTTTCCTTCTACGTACTATCGAATAAAATCCCAAAATGTTACTCCCTCTGTTTTGAAATATAAGATGTTTAGAATAATTTTTATGTTCCAATATATAAGATGTTCTCATCTTTCTAGGTAACTTTAAGTTTATCAAAAACTATGTAGCCAATCAAATTTAATAGTTCTATTTTGTAATTGGTCGAGTAGTTTTAGTTTATAATTTTAATGATATGTTATAGGTAAAAAATAATTTTTTTAATAAGAAACATCTTAAATTTCAGAACATTGAGTATTTTTTATGTCCAAAAAAAAACAGGCTCCATTTTCTAAACCCCAACCGCTAATCTCGCTATTAAATTGCAACTCTTAAAAACCCTTTCCAAAGATTGGTTGATTCAAATTAGGTACGAAAGGGTTTTATACAAAACAGTGTGAATCGAACCGACACATACCCCCTTCCTTGCTTCTTTCGGTTTATAAACAAGAGACCTTTCTATCTTCTTCTTCTTCTTCGATCTATTTTGTATTTTTCTTTACTTTTGTTCGTGTATTTGGTTTGTAGGAAGAGCAAATTATTGGTTTGGTGAGACAGGTAAGCTAAATCCCCCTCATCACTTCTTGTTCTTCAGTCTCTGTAGTAATTGAATTGTGTATTATTTTGACTTGGAAGCAATCTCTTCATCGACCTTTGTTTGTTTGTTAGGTTGGCTACATATACTTTTATTCATCTTTCTTTTCCGCCCAACTTTATAGATTTTGACTCTTATTTTTTCTTTTGAATTTTCAATTCTTTTTTTACTAATTCATACGACGACTAGTCTCTCTACAGTTTAAATTGACTACCACCCAAACGTAGAGACTTTTATTATGGTTAGCCAAAGTTGATTTATTTTATTCTGTGGTTACCGAACAGAAGAGATGGGTACTCGCGGGGATGATGAAGACGAAGAATGTTTCTTCGATGCCCCTAATGATGATGTTCCCCAGGATTTTGGTTTTCAACTCTGGACCAATGACCCCGACAGTGTTTCCAACCGACGACGTAAGTTCCTCCAATCCATGGCCTTTAGTTTCAATAAGTCTACGGAAGACAACGACTCCTCCTCATCCTCATCCTCTGTCTCTGAAGATGAAGAACTTGAACCACCCTCTGTTCCCGTTTCTGAACTTGTCGTCAACGGCTCTTCGAAAGAGGATGATCTGTTGTTCTCGAGGAATGAATCTACTTCCTCCTCCTCTGTTTCTTCATCCGAGGAAACAGACGATCGATCCTTGCTCTTTTCCAGGAACAGTAGTCAAGGGTTGAGCGAATCAAGCTCAAGCAGATCGGGCAGCTTCCGAGACGATTTCGCTAAGAAAGGCGCACAGTTCTGGTTAAAGAAGCTAGGTGCTCTCACGCACGTCCTCGAATCACTAGATTGCGAATCAGCAACTACGAGTGTGCAGACGTACAAAAAGCAGTTCAAGGAGCTCTCCTCTCTCTGTGTTGACCAAGAGTTTGCAGCGCACGATGGTTCCATCTTAGCCATGAAGTTCTCTCCTGATGGAAAATTCATTGCGAGCGCTGGCGAAGACTGTGTTGTTCGAGTTTGGAGCGTAACCGAGGAAGAGAGAACAGACAAGTATCAAGTCCCTGTGGTTGATTCTGGTGTTTACTTTGGCGTGAATCAACATTCTCAGGTTGAGCCTTTGAATATCAACAACGAGAAGAAGAAGAAGAAGAAGAGTAGCTTTTTGAGGAAGTCATCGGACTCAACTTGCGTTGTGTTACCCTCTAAGATCTTCAGTTTATCCGAGAAGCCTATGCATGAGTTCAGAGGGCATACCGGTGAGATCTTAGATCTTTCCTGGTCCGACAAAGGGGTAAAGATCTTACATATGCTTTTTGTTTATGGTCTTTTAATGTGAACTCTTACATTTTGACCACTTTGGTGCAGTATCTTCTGTCATCTTCTGTGGACGAGAGTGTTCGTTTATGGAGAGTAGGCTGTGATGAATGTCTCGGAACGTTCGCTCATAACAATTTTGGTGAGTTTCTTTTCTCTTCAGTCAATGATGCTTTTTCCATTCTCTGTATGATGTTGTACTCACTCACAACCTCCTTACGCAGTGACATGTGTGGCATTCAACCCTGTGGATGATAATTACTTCATTAGCGGATCCATTGATGGGAAAGTTCGAATATGGGACGTGTCTCGCTGTCGGGTTGTTGACTACACTGATGTAAGGGATATTGTTACTGCCGTGTGTTATCGTCCAGATGCAAAGGTATTTTGAAACACCCTAAAAAGCAATTTTCAGATAGATATATATATATATATATATATGATTAAGTTGCTTACTAGAGATTCTTTTCAGGCTGCTGTAATAGGTTCCATAACAGGAGACTGTCGCTTCTACCTTATACTTGGTATGTATTTGCTCCCTTTCAAATTTTTATTTGAGATTCATTGTTATATGTAATGTGGAGAATTCAGGAGCTGATTGTTCATATTTGTGCATTTTCAGATAACCAGCTGCAAATGGACAGGGAGGTTAGCTTAACACATGGGAAGAAGAAGGTGCCAAGCAAAAGGATCACTGGTCTTGAGTATTTTCCCAATGACTCAGACAAAGTAATGGTTACATGTGCTGATTCACAGATTCGTATCATATCTGGAGATGATGTTATCTGCAAGCTTAAAGGTTAGGAACGATTGATACAGTAAGTGCTTTTGTTTGGTCTGCTTAAGAATTAAGATGTATAAACGTTTTGGCATACTTCCTTTTGCAGCTTCTGGTGTCTGCACAACTACTGCTTCATTTACTTTGGATGGGAAACACATCGTGTCAACAACAGAGGACTCAGGGATTCATGTGTGGAACAACTCTCAGTTACCCAGCAAGAAGCCATCTTCCGGAAAGCCGAAAAGAATCAGGTCATATGAGAGTTTTATCTCACAGAATGCGTCTGTGGCTATACCTTGGCTGAGGCAGGCAAACAGGAATAGCCTGAGCGACTGCATCACAGATATGGACAAGAAGATGGGGAAAATGGACAGTTGTTTCTCCCCAATGAAAGGATCAACAACATGGCCAGAAGAGCAGCTGGGCGATGCGTCAACAACAATGAGCAGTAGAGGGAAGAAGCTGAAGCTTCTGAAGAATGTGTTGCAGCCTCACATGTGGGGGCTTGTGATTGTGACAGCGACTTGGGACGGAAAGATCAGAGTATACAACAATTATGGATTGCCAGTTCGGGTCTAAAATACAAGTGAATATAATATCAAATAAGTTAGATTAGGATTCTTTTATTTGTCTGAAGGCTATTTATACATACTTACTAGTTAGGCGTATAAAATGTGTGTACACATTGCTGAGTGTGGATAATGTACCTTTTACTCAGTCCCAAAATGTCTATATTGTAGTCGATATAATACACAGTTTTGTTTTTTATTTTTTCAACGTGGCCGTCTATGATTGTTCCATCTTAGCAATAAGTAAACTATGAGAATTGTCATTCAAAATAGAGCAGCTGAATGTAAATTATAAAACTGTCTATCTACTTAACAAAATTGAAAGTTGGAAGAAGCTTTCGAACAAAAATAGCAGATGTGCACGTTACTTCGAACCTAATAGGCTTCTATATAAAGACTTTTCTATTTTTGCCTTTCAAAAGAAAAAAAGATCGAAGAAGTCATGTACAGAATAAGAGGGTTAATATAATATATAAAAAAATCAAAATTTTATTATATGGAAATTTTATTATATGGTTAATATGATTATCTAAAATAATATAAGAATATAAAATTTGTTATAAAATATTTATTATTTAATCATTAACTTTCATTATATTTTAAATTACATTAGATAATTATGCAGTTTTTATTTAATTAAAAAGAAATAAATATTATCTGTTGATTACTAATTAATTTTATGATTAATTTAGTGAAAATATAGTATATGTTTTGATGAACCAATGAATGAACAACATGCATTGTAATTATTCTAGTATTTAAATTTATATTTGTAAAGATTCTAAAATTATTTTTTATAGAGAGTCTACAATTATTTCTTAATTAATATATAAAAGATTTTCCTTTCTTTTCATGAGCACACATTGTTAACAGCCATTGGACCAAAATAAAAAAATATATAAAATATAGAGAAAGCTTTACAGATACGGCAAGAGACACGTTGTAGTTGACCCCCAAGACAGTGGTTCGGATAACATTTTGTCAGTGCCTTGTTTCCTCACGCCACCAATAATTTTATTTATTTCACCTTTTTCTTTTCTTAAAGGGAAAGAGATCATTCTTGCAGAGTATCTGCCTCCGCCCCCGTTCTCGGTAGTAGAATAGAATCAACTCCATTGAATAATTGAACTTTTGAGTAGACTCCGATGGGTTTTCTGGTGGATACACAAAAGGAAGGAGGCGGACATTCATGGGGCTGCGTCAGGAGTTTGGTCCGAAGGAAACAGGTCGACTCTGCTGCTAATGGACATTCTCATCATCAACAGCTCGCTAAAGCCCTTACTGTTTCTCACCTGGTTGCTATTGGTAACTTCTTTTGACTACGGACAAGGATTTATCATCCGACTTTGTTATTGACCTTTTTTTTTTTTAATCGTTAGGAATCTTCGTGTACCAATCATTCATCTTCATCAGTTGATTGTCTAAGTTTGTATTGTATTTTTAGGTGTGGGAGCAACAATAGGAGCAGGAGTGTATATTCTTGTGGGAACAGTTGCAAGAGAGCACTCAGGACCATCTCTTGCTTTGTCATTTCTTATTGCTGGAATCGCAGCTGCACTTTCTGCCTTTTGCTATGCTGAACTCTCTAGTCGTTGTCCCTCCGCTGGCAGCGCCTATCACTATTCCTACATTTGTGTCGGCGAAGGGTACTCACTAGTTACTACTCCTCTTCTGTTTAACTCTCTTCTTTCTTTCTGTTCTGCTAACTTTTAGTTTTTCCTTGTTAATTTTTAAAGTGTTGCGTGGTTGATCGGTTGGGCACTGATTCTGGAATACACTATTGGTGGCTCTGCTGTTGCCCGTGGCATTTCCCCTAATCTGGTCTCTCCCTTTAATCCTTATGTTACTCCATAGCTTGAATGTTAACTACTCGAATACTTTTTTTCTCTCATGGATTTTTAAATTAATGGGTTAAAAGCATAATTACAGGCATTGATTTTTGGTGGTGAAGATGGTTTGCCTTCATTCTTAGCCCGTCAGCAGATCCCAGGCCTTGACGTTATTGTGGATCCATGTGCTGCTATTCTTGTTTTCATTGTAACTGGCTTTTTGTGCCTGGGAATCAAGGAGGTACGTACAAGCTTTAATTTATTTCCATCCCACACGTCAGGATAAGCCATTTCAACTCTGGTTCAAATTGTTTTTTTTTTTTTCATATATATATGCAGAGCACATTCGCTCAGGGGATTGTGACTGCAGTCAATGTGTGTGTCTTGTTATTTGTCATAGTAGCTGGCAGTTATCTGGGATTCAAGACTGGTTGGGCTGGTTATGAACTCCCCACAGGGTAAGAAGAATATTCACCATTACTTCAGTGAGTCATGATAGTTTTAAGAAGATAGATAGGTTAAGAACAAAAACCATTTTATTGTTTTTGTAGGTTATTTCCATTCGGAGTGGATGGAATGTTCGCTGGTTCTGCCACAGTATTCTTTGCATTCATTGGGTTTGATTCACTTGCAAGTACTGCTGAGGAGGTAAGTTTTGTAATCCATGCAGGCACCTATCTGTTTTTTTTTTTTCTTTTTTCCTTTATTTGCAATAATATTATACCTATGTGCAGGTGAAAAACCCACAACGGGATTTACCAATTGGGATTGGTCTTGCACTCTTTCTGTGTTGTTCTCTCTACATGATGGTCTCCATTGTAATTGTCGGCTTAGTTCCTTACTATGCCATGGATCCTGACACTCCCATATCCTCTGCGTTTGCTAGTCATGACATGCAATGGGCTGTGTAAGTACATGAGCATGACCCTTTAAGATCCACTCTGTTTCGTTTAGACCACTTTAAATAAGTTTGTAAGATTTATTATTTTCTTTTGGGAAATTTGATGTAGATACTTGATAACTTTAGGAGCTGTCATGGCTCTCTGCTCAGCTCTAATGGGTTCCCTTCTCCCTCAGGTAAAATTTCAGAACATTAAATCAATGATTAAATGTCAGCAAACTTAGATGTTTTCATTTTTCCAGCCGCGAATTCTGATGGCAATGGCTAGGGATGGTCTGCTGCCTTCTGTTTTCTCAGACGTTAATAGACGCACTCAGGTTCCTGTTAAAGCGACTGTAGCAACGGGGCTTTGTGCAGCAACCTTGTCCTTCTTTTTGGATGTTTCACAGCTTGCAGGCATGGTAATACTTTTTTTGTTTCTCCTTGGTTTTACTGGTTCTTATTCTTCTTCGTAATTTTAGTATTTTGAGAGCTGGTGATGATGGTGCAGGTGAGTGTTGGGACACTTCTGGCATTTACAATGGTGGCAATCTCAGTGTTGATACTCAGATATGTTCCTCCGGATGAGCTACCTCTTCCGGCATCCCTTCAGGATAGAATCGACCCTGTTTCCGTCATACCTGGTGAAACAAAGTCATCCCATCATGTTGGCACTTCCAGTAACAGTACCAAACAACCGTTAATTGGCGAGAATGATGCTTCTGTTATGGAGAAGCAAGAAGCTCTTGGATTCTGTAAGTAGCATCCACTTTTGAGATCATAAGTCTCTACTCTTTACTAAAGTCGTTGAGCACAGATTTGACATTTGTTGATGATCTTTTTAGGGGTTTTGAGCGAAGAAAACAGAAGGAAGGTCGGTGGATGGAGCATTATGTTCACTTGCATTGGAGCCTTCCTTCTAAGTTATTCGGCGTCAAGCATCAACTTCCCAGGGTTAGTTCTCGCCCACTATTGTCTATTTAGAGCATTGATTTTCCTTTAAAAAATGCTTTGATTTGCTTATCATCATCTGCTGAAAATGGTTTACAGGTTTATTAGATATCCACTGTGTGGTATTGGTGGAAGTCTCCTCCTTGCTGGTTTGATTGCTCTGAGTTCCATAGATCAGGATGATGCTAGGCACACTTTTGGACATTCTGGAGGTAAACAATCAATTCCTTAAGCATATGAAAGGGATGTCTTATAATCAAAATCATATTTCATGTTCCGTGTGAATTTTGTTTTTGAATAAATAGGTTTCATATGCCCGTTAGTGCCACTCCTGCCAATCATATGCATCCTAATCAACATGTACCTTTTGGTTAACCTTGGGTGAGTAATCTCTTCATTCACATGCTCCTTGTTTCATCACCAAAGAACAAAAGGTATAATCTCTCTGACCGGCAAACTTGACAGGTCTGCGACATGGGCTCGTGTGTCTGTGTGGCTGGTGATTGGAGTGTTGGTGTATGTTTTCTATGGAAGAAAGCACAGTTCCCTGGCCAATGCAGTTTACGTAACAACAGCTCATGCGGAGGAGATATATCGTGAACATGAAGCTTCTCTGGCATAATAGTCTGTGAGAAAGGCAACTCTTTGGTAACAAAAGCTGTACTGTTATTTTGATTTGGATGAAACAAGACTCGCTCCCACCCGCTTTGTAAATATCATATATATATATATATATATGTCTATATTTCATCATAAATTCATAATCAGAAACAATTCTCGAAAATCTTCTGCATATATACCATATATATCCAATTTCCTTTAGGCACACAACTCGAAAGGTACAATGCTCGATATGTATGTGCACATGTATCTTCAGGTTTCCTATTTGCGCGCATTTCCTTCAAAATCTCCAGTTTCATACCACCTGGAGACCTTCATGCGTCGAAATAAGCCATGTGCACACGCAGCAGAAGCCTGGCTTGATTGTCTCCGGAGAGTCCGATCTCTCCGGTAAGATCAGCTTTATCGCCGACGAGACTGTATATCTCTGGCGGAATAGCACCAAGTCCCATTTGGTCGTATGCGACCGGGGAAACGAAAATGAGAAAGGGAAATAATGTAAAAGCGCTCTTACATAAAGTATCAGAGCAACTCCAAAGGGGTATCTAACCTACTTCCAACCAAGTATCCATCTAATTAATTGTGTTTTGATAAAATCAAAAACATAAAAGATACTTAGAAGTGTCTCTAACTTTAGATGTTTTGGAAGTGTATCCAAAAGAAACGTGTCAATCAATTGGTGAGTGTATAAAGAAAAGAGAAAAAAAAAAATTTGGTCGACTTCTCTCTCTTTCGCCTTAACTTTTTTTTTTTGGCTATGTCTCTCTTGGCTTCGACGGAGAATCATCATCGGTTGATCATGAAACCCGCCGCCGGTTGAGCCTAGAATCCAAAGCCGGAAGCATCGTCCTTTCCACTGCCGGCTTCATCAACGGCGAAATTGGTGGAATTTGAGACTTGAATGTTTTTCTTTTCTGACTTGAAATCGTAGAAATTTCGATGCAGTGAGCTTCTTCATTCTTCTATAGGTACGATTCAAAGTTTATAATGTGTAGATTCGTCTATTTAATATGTTGAATCTAGGATAGGGTATTTTGATTTTAGGGTTCTTAATTTTTTTTTTTTTTTTTTTGGAAGATGTTGGAGATGGTAGTTAAGGTGGGAAGGAAGTTGAGTTTTGAATTCAATGGTATGAAGTCTTGGAGAAGTCACGTCCTTTATACTGAAATTTTGCTCCAACTGCAAAGGTTGATACTCAGATACCTAATGCTGCTGAGCGTCGGAGTCAAACAGAGGACGATATAGTTCCATGTCCGCCAGATACCTCACCGCCGTCTATGTTTTCATCTTCTGGGCTTTCTTCTTAGGCCAAGAGTTTTAAGTTCCCTCAGGAAGATCCTAACGCTGCAGATTCTGGTATGTCAGCAGCTTTCACTAGGTTCACCTCTGAGCTTGGTCTGTATTTGCCAACAACTAAAGGGCCTGACGAGGTCGGTGAATCCGCAAGTTGGTGCTGCTGTTGAGTCCCTCACAAAAGCTGTGGTGGATTCGTCGCGTGGTGCAGTGAAAGCAATGCAGGTGAAAGCACGGCACATTGTCTCTCATAATAAAAGAAGATATCAGGTATAGTCAATTTTCTGTCTTCCTGCTCTTGTTAGATTCTTTAAACCGTAGTGACTGGTTCAAAATGTTATTTATAGTAAACTCAAAGCTTGTTGCAGCTGCTACACTATCCTTTTGTAGTGGCTGTTTCAAAATGTACTCCCAAAACTAGTATTCTATATTTTTATATGAGCTTTCATCTGTTTGAGCTTGTTATTGACAAAAAGATCATATTCAGGGACTATACCGCGTCACATGGAGGAGGTGATCAAGTTTTTTGAAACTCATCACAAGGTAACCAACTAACCATTGACACGGACTTGAAGCCTCATAAAACCTATTGGCTTGTGTTTGATTATTATAGATTGTGATGCAAGTTATCTATTATTCAAAATTTAGCAAAAAAAAAAAGTAATATATTATTATAAATTTACAAATTTTTGAAATTTAGAACCTTTAGTTGGTTCTACCATTAGAGGGGTTGAAATTAACCAAGTATCTAAAATTTTGATTTGATTAATTTCAATTAAAAAATTGATTTAGAACTCAAACGCCGTATCTATGGCTGGAGATGGTCTCATACATACTTTTTCGTGAAAAAACTCCACGAATAAATGGAGACACTGAAGAGTCACATTTATAGTCTTGTATCATTAGGAGATAAGCTCTCATTTACGAGAAATGAGGAACAGTAAAATTAGAATAAGCGAGATTCTCTCAATCTCGGCCATTGATATGGTTATGATCGTGATGGTTTCTGAGTTATTCAAAAAAATTATCACGGAAAGTGATGTTTAGATGACTTAGCTTCTGCACCGTCGATCTTCAGGGATAATCATTTCCAATCTGATGAACGAGATCAAAGAGTCACGCCTTCAGGTATGTCCGTCTATTAAAGAAAACTACATATCACTTAATGGACTGGGGTAACTGTTTGAGCATGATTTAATATATAAATCCAGCTCATAAAAGACCCATTTGAAACATGCTAAATTAGTAGTGAAAATATAATCCATCGACGAAATCCAGCTATTCCGGTCCAAAGGGTTACCTTGTAGATCAAGATAGCGAACTCTGAGGTCTACGGATAACAACCAAGACTCACTCACCTTGTTGTCAGTCGGTTATATAACATGCCAAAATCTCAGGAGCAGGCACATCACGTGCACCCAAGATGCGCGAAATAATTGTGCGATATGAGCAGTACAAAAAACGAGCCAAGACGATAGTTTCATTCATGCTTTTTGATTTACTCACTTGAGACTTAAAATACTTTCTTCGAACTGCATTGTTTTTTGTTGTGTTCTTTGTCAATAATATTAGTCCAATTTGAACACACTATTTTAGAAATCTATTCAAAGAGATCATTTTCCACCCTTTTCGTCAACCTACTCTATTCACATTAAAATTTTGATGGTCGGGTTTAGTTCTTACAGTAGTGTATGGTGATATTGCTTAAGATTATGAAATATTACTAATATTATATTAGTCATATTTGATATAAAAAAATATTTATTAATTTATCTTGGATATGTATTTTTTGTTTAGGTAGAAGTTTCCTTATTTCCAGACATAATATAATTGTTTTCTAATGCAAGTAGGTTGTTGTACTGCCCTTACCCATATAATTTTTTCTTGGTTTTCTTTCTCAACACATACTTTATGCAATCGTCAAAACAGAAGAGATCAACAATTTTGGAAAAGCAAGAGTAGAAAATCCAAAATGTTTATATAATACCTGTGCTAGATTGATGCTACATAGATAAGAATCACATAACAAAGACATAGCTAGATTTTACAAAACCCTACAAGTATATACTATTATATTTACATGAAACCACATATATAGTAATATTACAGACGCAGGCTTATACACAAACAAAGGAACATCCGCCGATTCATCTAACTAATACTATGTATACCTAGTAAACCTACATGTATATAGATGTTATTACAGGGCTTGGGATTTACATATAGCATCGTTGGTTAAAGAGCATTTAAATGTTCGGTAAAGATGGGGAGTACAGGAAGCTGGAGAAACCAGCAACTCAGAAGCAGTCCATAGTCTCTGAGCTTTAATATTGCACGATCCCAATTTAGATGTCCGAGCTTCGTTGCAGTCCGAGAAGTACTTGCCGCACACGTTCCTCAATCTGGGGCTAGTTGCCACGTAGCAAGTCGTTGCTGCTGCCTATATATAATAATTAATAGGCCGGATCAGTTTCCGTAAGATTTATATGTGTAGGTAATATAAAATGATAATCTTAATTAGGTACCTGAGGAACAGACTTCAATAGCTTGGAGGTCAAGAAAAAGACTAAATCAGTGATGAGACCTTCTCGGTCACGTGTGAGACGTGTTCTCACGATTCCAGGATGAACACAGTTTGCCGTTACATTAGCATCCATTTTCTATACAGTGATTAGTAGAACTATCTATTAATTTATGAACAAAGATGGAAAAATGAAAAAGGCTAGATATGTTTAGTTACTTACATGTAGAATCCGGGAGAGCTCTATGGTGTGGAGAACGTTGGCGAGCTTGGAGAGCGCGTAAGCTCGGGTCGCGTCGTAATTTCTACAAAACGCAGGTCAAGCATTTAAATAATTTAGTACTATTATTATGTGGAAGCAATTAAATAGTAAAAAGAAAGTGAGGAGGACGACGGCGTTTATATTTTGTCGTCGCATAACACCTTTTAATTAATAGTACTATAACATTAAATCATTCGCAAAAAGATGATTAAATGATTGGAATATATATAGTTTAATTAATGTACCTATTGTTTCGGGAGATATCGGCGAGATATTGCAACATATCGCCAGAGAACCAGCTGTGAATCACCGATGTAACGTTGACGATGCGGCCTTGAACGCCAGTTTGCGCCGCCGTTTCGATCATATTCTTTAACAGCAGCTTAGTGAGCAGAAAATGGCCTGTGCGTCCAGAGCAAAACCACATGGATTAATTTATGTTTAGTCACCTAATCACCATTAATTAGACGGGCCATATAAAATGAAGAAATGATTGATTAATTATTAAAATAAATAATTACCGAGATAATTAGTGGCGAATGTCATCTCCACGCCGTCCTCAGAGATGGCGTGCTTGTGCGCGTATTTTCCAGCATTGTTGCTGTAATATTATACCGGACATTGATTAATTATCATATATATATATATATATGTATGATTCTTGGGGTGATCAAGAAGAATGTTTGTTTACATGAGGATGTTAAGAGGGAGATGAAGAGATTCGAAATCAGCTACGAATCGTCGAACGGAGGCAAGGGAGCTGAGATCAAGATGCATGACGATGATCTCCGCATCAGGAAACTCAGAGAGGATACGTGACTTTGTTTCCTCGGCGGTTTTGAGACTCCGAGCCGGAATCACAAGCCTCGCTCCTCGCTTTGCCAGAACTCGCGCCGTCTCCGCTCCTATTCCCGACGTCGCTCCGGTGATGATTGCTGTTAGAGATCGGAGATCACAATTAACAGTGACATGATCGGCTGTGGATCTGGATCCGAATCCGCTTGGGCCACCGGACCCAATCAGGTGCTTAACCGTCTCAATCATTTTTTCTTTCTTTCTCTCTCTGTGTCTATTAGTTTTGGTTCTGTTTTTGTTAAGGAGAGCAGTTGAGTATTTTGAGTGTGTTTGGGGTTACTATTTATAGTGCTACGTGTTGGAGGAACATAGCAGGACATATGCGGTGAAGGGAGACAACATTACCCTATGTATTCTTTATTTTGAATTAAATTTCTGATCAATAAACAATTTTTTTCTTCAAAAGAAGTAAAAAATCAATAACGTATAAAGGGAAATTGATTGGCACCAAAACAAATGATAAACGGAATGAGAATGTGATTAAAATAAATGTTTGGTTAGCCAACTCTAATTGACTAGAGGATGATGAGTCACGGAGCAAACATTATACTTTGATACTGGGTGTTTACAAACTATAATCTTCCAAATTTTTACATATATAAACCACTGTAATGTAATATACAAAGTGGAAACCATGCATAGATAGTGCCATATTTTTGGGTAACACTATTTATCAATACGATGTCCAACTTTCTAATGGTATTATTCTCCGAATCTTTTTCTCCATTTCATGTACCCTTTCTCTTTAACACACACATTTCTATAATCTATATGACGTGACCAAAAATACGTTCAAAGTCTCTATCTCTTACCTAATCAATTTAGGGGTGGGCAAAATAACCGAACAGAACCGAGTCAAACCGAACCGAAACCGATTCAAACCAAACCAAAGTCTATTTCAAACCATTCGGCTGAAGATTTTTTCAACCCGAGTGGTTCGGTTCGGTTTAAACTACCGAACCGAACCAAGAAACAAATGTGTTTTTGTAATTATTTAAATTAAAAATATTAGTAATACCAATATACTAAAATTCTAATACTAAACCACATATTTTCCAATTTTTATTCATTAACATATATTCTTCTAACCTAATATGTAATCATCAAAATATTTGATTTAAAATATTTCATTCATTCAAGGCTTTTTAATTTTAATGATATAAGAGATATTACTAATGATGTTGTTGTTTTTTATTACTTTAGTTAACTTTCACTTGTTTTAATTCTTATATATATTTTTGTGATTTTTTAAAGGTTTTTGTTTCAGTTTTATATTGAATTTAGTTCACTTATGTTGTAAAACATAATTTTTCTTAGAAAAAAAGTGAAATTTCACTTTCACATAATTTCACATTCTTGTTTCCCTTCTTCATACGGCTACGGGAATCGGTTGTTAAAATGAAAAAAAACTTAGACGATTGATAACATGTATATAGATTATGAATAGTGGCAGATTTTGAAGTATATATACTAGATTTTCACTCTCGATTTTAAAATGTGAACTTAATTTTTATAACAAATGTAATTTAATTTAATTTTTATTTTTGTTTATATTTGTTAATCAGTTTGATTTTTATGTTTATGCTGATAAATATTTATTTATTTTTTTCAGATTTTTAAAAATTAATTATTTTATTTTTAATTTAGGACTAAATTAATTTTATATTTAGGTATATTTTAATAATAATTACAAATTTATTTAGTTATCTAAAAAATAAATAAAAATCTATAAGATTTTGTTCGACTAAATATGAAATATTTAAAACTAAAAAAATTATTCAATGACAAAAAAATATTGTGTGATGATGTATTCTATTAAAATATTTAATATGTAAATAATTAGTAAATTAGTAGTAATGAAATGTCTAAAAATATTTAAAATTTGATTGACAAATCATAAATCACACGTATGGATAAGATTACTTCTATATAATGTTTTTGTTTTAATAAGATAGTATTTTTTTTTTGGAACTAATTTTGATAAGATAGTATATATTGAGAAGCGATTTATACGTTTCATGTGTAGCAATAACTTAAAATTTTATAACACTCCATTAATACATGGAATATAAATTAGAGCTTTTGTATATATTTCCTTCTTCAAAATCTCACTATACTTGTGTCACTAATCTGCAAACAATAGTTGTTCATGTTAGGAATGCTACCAGTAAACGACGGAATATAACAAAAACTTGATGATCATTTCTTTAATCACAGATATAAAATATGTATATGATCTTAACACATCACAATTCCTCATCAAACACATAATTAATTGATATGTTGAGAATATTCTTAAATTCCACCTTTAATTAAATTGTCACGTAGTTATTTTTTGCTAGTAAATTGTAAGTGGTTTATGCAAAAGATACGGTGGGGATTTGGAGAATGCCACAATAGAGTAAGCTAATTGACCTCTTTGTTCTTGGAGGATCCAAATCCATCAATGGATGAGAAGGAGATCTTCAAGCTTGATTATGAAAATCATCAAAAAGTATTCTAACGCAAATCCAACTACTACCCACTAACAATCCCACTAAATTTTATTTATAAAGTACAATTATTTTATAATATTTTCCAACTCAAAAATACATTTGCATGTCTTATTTGCAGGTCTAGAATGATCCATCTAATTCGTATTAATTAAACAACTGCCTCATAGATATAAACTCAATATGAAGATTAACTTCAGGTATTTTCAAGTGAGAATCATGTCAGAATATTACTTTGCAGAGAAATAGAACCCAAATGTCTCAGATTATTTGCATCTCCTCTGTAGAAAAAGTTGCAAAAAGAAATTAGTTATGATAGACGTATTAAAATGTACTAACCTGAAAGTTTTATTGACTCACCCCAAAAAAGATGTTGTTGTTGTTTCACTATATTTGGTTTTGGATACCGCGTTGAGTCTAAAAATAATGATTTTTGTTTGTGAATCTATCATAAATATTTTCAATGATTGGTCTTTTCTTGAAAAATTTATCGATCCAAATTCAATTTTAAAAAATAAATAAAACAAAAACAATATGGTCCAACCTCTAAGAATCAATTATTAATCAACAATTTGTAGGATATGAATATAATAAAAGTAAATGGTAGAAGGGACGTTAAGATAAACTAAATGAGATGAAATGGTGTGAATAATATATAAACTCCTCCACCTTGGGAGGCCTTGTCTGTTTCTAAGGATCCCGCGCTATATTAGCAATTAAAAAGGGGTCGTTGGGTGAGAGATGTTGAATATACAATAAACTTTTTGATTAAATGGAATTAAGAAAAGAGACTCCTCCACCTTTGGAATCTGAATGACATTGACAAAGTTGGAATCTTTGCTTTATGTGTTAAAACGGGTTAGGTTGTGATATTGGATTACCAAATTAAATGCCAACAGAGATAGAGAGTTGGTCATGTCCTATTTTCTATATGGCATGCTATTATTGGTAGCCTTTTAGAGAACAATACATATAATGATATAATCAAGCTTTGAATGGTCCATAGCATACAGTCTGAGATTTTAGTGAGTGGCTAGCTGAATCTGTCTTTTGTAGACACTCCTTTCTAAGAATCTAGTGACAAAAATATTTTTGGAACTCGGTATATTTAATATTAAATCAGAAGGAATTTTTAGTCAATATTTCTTGTAGTTTGAACGAAATTATGTAGGAAAACATGGTTGCTTTCTTAGTTGCCCACTTGGTAACAATAGCTACTGTAATGGCGTTACAAAAATAGTATTCTGAAAGCCTTTTTGATAGGTGAATATAGATCATTCTGGTATTGAATAGCATACTTCAGTAGAAATATATTCGCAAGTAGAGAATTCAACTCGATCGAATGAATGTTATTGTATTTTTTTTTTTTTGTCAACAATGTTACAGACTCATATTGATCTTGTAAACCACGCTGGAAGATGTTGATCCATGTGAACGACGAAAGCCGTTTGTGTCATGACACTTCGTGCTAGGTTATCCGTCTTTGTATTTTACGTTTTTGGTACATGAATAATCTCTGATCGTATGAAACTCTCTTTCAGACTCTTGATATCTTCCAAATAATTTCTAAAAGTCATTCTTGTAATTTATTGTTTTTTACATGAACATTCTTGCAAGCTGCAATTTTTGAGGTTTAATATTAAAAAGTATATTACGCTTGTAACTTTAGCCGGCGATATATCCTATAAAGTTTTTTAAAAAAAAATTTGTTTAACTAAAACATTTTGAGACTTTTGATAGTGTGTCGTCTTAACACAAGATAGTATCTTGCTTTTCCATATATAATAATAGTATGCGTTAATCACACTTAAGTTAAAATAAGTACGCACGAGTTTCATTGATCAAATACATCCACGAGATTCATGAGATATGGATTGAAATGAAACGTATCCAAGTAAAATTCCTAGTCAGATTCAACCTCCAAAACTGAAAACAATCTTTTTTTAAACCAATTTGTTGAAGTATCTTTTATGATTGATTAATTAATAGATGATTGCAAGTGAACATCAGATTTTCTAAGAAGATAAGATAAAGAAAGTCAAGTGAGTTAAATCATGTTCCTAAGCATGCATAAAATCAGGGTTGTATATACATATGTAGCCCAAGGTGTTTGACTTGAAGAACTAAATCAGGACAACTGTTGGAGAAGTAGCTGAAACTGAAAATCTGAGACATTGTTTAAGAACAAAGGTCTAGTAATGGTTGTTTCTTGAAGACGGCAGTTTCTCTGGACTTTTGGAGAGACTGATCCTTAATGTGCAGCAAGACAAAAACCAGAAGCAAGCGAAGCACAACTAAGTCTAAGAAGAAAGTTTGGTGTATATCAGTTACCAAAATACGGTGTTTATTTTTGTATACGGAGTACAAATTCTAATTTTTTTAAAAAAAAGTTGGATTTTTAATGCAGACTAGACCTTGATCCGCGCGGATGTTTGTTTTCATTTTTATATACGTAAAAGTTTTTTTTCTACATGATGAACGGTAAATATTCTTCACATTAACAATATTTTCAAATGTTTATAGTTTTTTTGAACAAAATAATGTTATAGACAATATGTATGGTCTTTTTCTTCTTTTGCTTCTTTTACTATTTTTGCAGATAATTTCATAATTTTTAAAGTCATATATTTGTTTGCTTTTACACCATAAAGCTTTGTAGTATATATTTTAAACTATTTTTCACAAAAAATGTATATCACAAAATAAAGTTGCACATTATATTCATAAATTTAGATTAAAAAGTAAACTATGCACTTATAACAAAACGTAAAATTAAAATAAAATATTATGATATAAATTTCAATTATTCATACTAAAACAATATAGGGTTGGGTCATAAATTTTTCTAATTCCAAAAATTTAGCACCCTTTAAAATAAATAAAATAAATTTTTAAAAATTTGGAATAATAATTTCTACAAAAATAAATTTGTTAAAAAAAGTTATTTCGGCTTTCATTTTTTATTCCTAGAGTTTGACATGTGAACATCTAAATATTTGTTCTTACTTTAATTTTTTTGTATTAAATGGTATAATATATATTTTTAATTAAAATGTATTAACTAATTGTTAGTATAACATTTTAAAACATAAAAAATATTTATTACTTTAAATAAATATTTTTCTTATTTTAATCGTTTATTATATTACAATGTTTCATAAATTATTGGTATAATGTTTTCATATAACTAATTGGACTTATTATATGAAAACATTATACCAATAATTTATGAATAGGTTATTTTTATTTTATTTATATATTATATAAATTGATTATGATATGTGTTTCTTACTTTATTATTTAATACTAATAAATATCGGAAAACATTTAATACGTTAATACAAAATATATTAGAAAATCTATTGGAAAATCTATTTTGGTTAAGATTCGATTATAAGGAAATCTATAATTTAAATTAGGAAAAAAACAAACATACTTAAATATAGGTTCAATAAATATCTCAATGACATGTCATTGTAAAAGGTAAAACTAAGGGCATGACTGGTTTTCCCGCTACCACCCGCAAACGTAACTTTTGCGGTTGTTAGCGGTTGTTGGCAATTTGCAACAATCACTCAAACTGCTCTAAATCGCTTCAAACCGCTTTAAACCTCTTAAATTCAAAAGTTGGTTCCAACTAGCGTTTACGGTTGCGGGCGGTTGCGGGAATGTATAATTTTTTTTCTTTTTTAAAAAACTATATAAATACAAAAATAAAAATTTTAAATTGAAATAATAGAAATACTAAAATATATATGTTATATTTTAATTTATATTATAAATTTTTTAGATAAAAATATTTTCTATAATTTTTAAAAATTAAAAATTAAAAATTTATAAATATAATTTTTATATTTATTATAATATTATGATGTTTAATATTTTTATAATTATATAAAATGTAAATATTTTTAATTTATTATTTAATCGGTGTTGTATTTGATGGTTAACCAGTCATAAGTATCCCGCATACATACCAATTTCTAACCGCAGTACCAGTCGTACAAATCTCTTAAAACCACTTAAAATCGCAACCACCCGCATCTGCAAACTCCCCTTTTAATAGATTAGATAGTATTAAAGACCACACTGAAGGTCCACTTATGAAAGGTCCACTTATGAACCATTAAGAAATCTCAATAGTTCAAATGTTAGGGTTTCTAGAGTGATATAAATATGTATTTAAATGTTCTTTGGTGGTAAAGAGAGGAGATAAAACTTTTAAGTTGTCTTTAATAACAAACAAGTTTGATTGATATCAGAAAAAGGTTTGTTGTGTGGCTGAACTGTGCAGCCAAATGTTACAACCAAAGAACATTTAAAGACATATTTATATCAGCTAACCTTAACGCATGAACTATTGAAACTTTTTAATGGATCATAAGTGGTTTTAGGCCTTCAGTGTGGGCTTCAGGCCTTCAGTGTGGGCTTCAATAAATAACAACAAACAGAGCCAGCAGTTTCTCACCATTATAGTGACGGATAGACATGGTTTTTTGCAGTATTCGTGATTATTTTTTTTTGATAAAAAAAAATGTTTTCACCTGTTTGCCGGAAACCCAAGCAATGTAAATAGTCCTTTCCAGCGCAAATCGAATCGGGTGGCAGAAGTTACAGCTGCAACCCCTTTACAACCAGAGCTGACTCGTTCTGGTAGTATTCGTGATTTTGCTCCATTTCAAACGAATGTCTATGTTTATAATTTGTTTCATTCTGGAGACATCCGAAGTTCTTATAAATACCGCGAATTAATCGATTCGTTCGGTCAATTATACTAAAAGTTAATAAGAAAATAATATATAATATTAAAATCAAATAAAAACTTCCACAATGCCAATTTAAAATAAAAATAATATCATATTAGCAAACTAATATTTTTAACAGAAATTGTAATAAAAAAAACAATATTAACAAACCTAAAAAAAAAACTCATAAATTAACATTTAACTCAACATAAAAATAAATTGGATATACAATAACCAAAAGTAAAAATTTGAAAAACACCTTAAATTAAAGAAATAACCAAATTATATCGTAAATATGTATAAAAATATTAACAAAAATTTATCTTAAAATATAATTTAAGTTAAAATTTAATATTGCATTTGGTGTAGGAAAAAACCTAGTTAATCTCTATTATTAAAAGAGAAGTACCCATTAAAAAATACCCCTAAGTTTTCTAACTTATTTACACTTCCATGCCACTGAGAATTAAATAAACCTACATATTTTAATGTTTGTCTTTTCCAGTTAAATTAATGAGTTTTCCTTAATCAAATTTAAACGTAATGTCATTAAATGAACCTAAAAATACATCATATTTAACGTAGCTTATTACGTACGAGTACGGCCCAATAATGAACTTGAATTTTATTTTTACGAAAACGTGAATCACTTGACTTATGTAATATTTAAAATATATTAACTACAATATAACAAATGCATATAACCTACCTATACTTTAGTTTGAAATGATCATGTTCAAGTTTTATATAGTCAACTTACATCATGCATCGATCGATGTACAATATTCAAAC
>NC_027756.1:10775307-10796411 GCF_000695525.1 Brassica oleracea var. oleracea | reverse complement strand
ATTAATAACCATTGTTTTTATATATCGTCTACAATTCTCTAATTACGTCTATTTGTTCAATTTTTTATATGATATCAAATATTCATCGTAAATAGATGGTTTAAGATGTCAAAAAAATTATTTACTTAGTGAATACAATACATCAAATATTACAAATACATTATTTAGTTAAATAAATAACCAAAAACCGAAAATTCAAATCGGCGTGCCGCGGGAGAGGGTCTAGTTTTATGTTAAAAGTGAATTGTACAAATTGTAATATCCTACATGATTATAAGGTTATTTTGCTATTATACTTGTTTTTCAGTAGAGAAGATTTCCCTAATATACTTATTGATGATAAAGAGATATCTTGGAAAGTTAAACACAAACTCCACTTCTGTTTAGTCAAAAAGAACGAAAAAAAAAACTCCACTTCTAAGGAAACTAACATAGAAGCAATGTTCCGAGAAACAACAAAGAAACTCACTTGTTTGAAGTTGTGTACGTTACAGGATCTACAAATCTCTCCTACTTTTTATCCAATAAAAAAGAACCATACAAACAAAGAGATACTGAACTAAAAAAATTCACTACAAGCCGATATTCCAATGTCTAAGCCTAGTTTATACTAGCAAATTCGGGGACAGCAATTTTACAAAAAAAAAAAAAAAAAAAAAAACCCGCACACTGGAAAACATAATATAACAAAACAACCAAAGCAATAACAACGTACGAACGAAGAACCTCATTTGCGGCAAATGATTTGCCGAAACCAATTAACCAAATACAAGTATTGAATCTCTTCAAATCAGTCATTACATTGATAACAAAGTTTTATGACCTGAAGCTCTTTTCTTAACAATAAAATGGAAGAGACGAGTAATGAGTAAAAGTCCATCTTACACGATACGCTCCAGCTCTCTGGCGTAGCTTAGAGTCTGGTTGATGAGCTGAAGAGACGGAATCTCTTTGCAGGGTGCAGTTTCTTTGGCTTTCTGGAACACAACAAACCCGTCCTTCACTTCCCACTCAGGGTGCTCCTAATAAGAAACCAAATCGCGTCAAAGGGTTCATGAAAGAACTAAAAAAAGATTCCAAAATGTTTGTTGTATTACCTCATTGACATAGGTCAAGAGTTCTTGATCAGAAGAGAAGAGCAACATCTGCCGGGCATCGCTGATAGAGACATAATCATAAGCTTTCTCGCTGCATCCAGCTATTTCGTCTCTGATAATACCAATGAAAAAGGATCAGCTAATACGCTATATGAGACTGAACTAATAACTCAGAGAAGGACGGACTATACCTAATGGTCTTTGCCAAAAGGTCCATGAAATAGACGTAAGTAGCATCAGGTGCGGTCTGTCTAGCACTGAGGACACGGTTATAGGCACCTTCCATGAAGGACTGCTCAAGCTCAACGGCATGCTTGATGCAAGGATTCTCAAGTGTAGCAGAGGAGAGCAACTCGAGCTCGGTGTGGAATTCAGCAATTCTGTTTTGCACGAGCAGCCTGAGGAGGTTGAGACCAAGGATAAGATTCTCCTGTGGAGACGGTGGAAGACGATCCCTGGCATCGACATAGTAGGGTTTGAGCTGGAAGAAATCTCTCTCAAAAGCATCTTGATCCTCAGTTTTTACACTGAGAACAACAGCGTGCTCATAAATGTCCCCTAGAAAGTTTTACAATCGTCAATTTGTTAGTAAGATAAACAAAAAAATCCTTTAAGAAGAGCAATCTAGATCAAATTCAAATAAATCTATGCAGCAGAACAGAGAAACGTACTAGCAATGGCGAGCTCCTGAGCAGCATTTGGAGTATTCTCAAACAACGGAGGAAGACTTGTGAATTTCGTCAGAAGAACCTGAAACACAACATCAGAAAATTCTCAATCCAGCACTAAAAGATCCTCCTACACATTGCTAATCTAAAGACGAATCTCTCCTAGATCTGAACCCCTCAGCTACAAAATATGCAAAGTGGAAACCAACGAATCAAAGTAGGGCTCCGAAGAGTAGCGCATAGTAGTACCTTAAGACGAGACAAGAGATCAGAGCAGGTATTGTAATCTTTCCTCACAAACGCCGCCTTGAACCTCTCCAACTGCTGCGATACTTCTGTGAGCTGTGGATCCATTAGAGCTTTCTTCTTTTCCGGCGACGATTCTCTTCTTTTTTTTCCCGAACTGGCTTGATTGCAAAGAAAGAGATATCCAGAGAGAGAGACGGAGACGCACACAGTTGTAATATGGCTTTATAAAATATAGGCCTTTAACGGGCCGGGTCGATTTAAAAAGGCCCACGGTTTACATTAGCATTTCGACTAACGTGTACACACACTGTGAAAAGCATTCCATCTTCATCATCTCTTATCCAATTACACCACCATCGCCCCTTTGTGTTTCTTTCTAATTACTCATATAACAACAATGGTGGCGTCTTCGCTATGTCTATTGAATGCTCCTGTTTGCCCTCACTCTCTTCCTAATGTCTCGTCGCAGCCACTCCTCTCTTTCTCCCGTTCCCTCAGGCCATTCGTTTCCAAGTCCAAACCTTTGGCCTCGCAGGAGAAGAAGAGAGACAACTCCGGACTAGTCGTGGTGGTGAAATCACAGGCTCTTGACTTCTCAGGCACTTTCTTTGAAGGTGGATTCGGCTCCGACGATGACCCCACTTCTCCTTCCGTCTCTACTGCCCTTGAGGACAAACCCGAGCCTCAGTGCCCACCTGGCCTCCGACAGTACGAAACTATGGCCGTCTTGAGACCCGACATGTCTGAAGATGAGCGCCTTGGTCTCACCCAGAAGTACGAAGAGGTAAGCATTCACCAAATCTTTATCGTAGGGAAAGTAGAAAGAGGATGAGGTTTTGGGATTTCAATGACTGTTTGATCATATATGCAGTTTTCCAGAATCAAATGTGGAAACGTTGTTTAACAGTATCCTGTGTGTGTTCTTGACTTCTTGCACATTCATTAAAATACACACTTCTCGTTCGTGGGATTCTTTAGGCTATTACATCACATTATAAATCAGATCACGGTTCCTAAATGTATGTGTAGGCTTGGAGATATTAGTTTGATATGTTGCTGGTTTTGTTATGGCAGTTGCTTGTGGCTGGGGGTGGAATGTATGTGGAAGTTTTCAACAGAGGAGTGATTCCATTGGCTTACAGCATCCGAAAGAAGAACAAAGCTGGAGAGACTAACACTTACTTGGATGGCATCTACCTTCTTTTCACTTATTTCACCAAACCTGAATCCATCACTCCCCTCGAGTCCGTTCTCACTGCCGATGACGACGTTATCCGATCTTCTTCCTTCAAGATCAAGAAGAGGAAGTACAACTAAAAGAAACCATCAACATTATGTCTTTGTATGTGACCAAAGTTAGATTCTTTCTTTTTTCTCTGTTTCTTTCCAACAAACTTACAAAAGTAAATCTATCTTTATTTGATTATGTGTTTTGTGTATCTTTTTTTCTTCTTGTGAAATGCTCTGTTTTCATGTGTTACAGAGTGTGAGAAACTCTAATGCTTGAGAAGCATGCATGATATTATGTGCCTTTGCAAAAACAAATTTCTAGCACCATGTATATATATATATATATATATATATATATATATATATATATTATAATGATCTAATCCACAACTCCTGTCATCATATCTCAGCCCAAAAGAAACATAGAGATATTATAATTTTCTGTATTTCCAAACCCATCCACACCCACTAAATTGCGATGTAGAAGTCCAAGAGCTATTCACCAAACATATGTTCTGTAAGCATACGATTTGAGTACTAATAATATCTGACGATTGTGTCGCTGTAGAAATTGTTATATTTACTGAGAAACAAGGACAATATTCTCTTTCTGCATATATGATTTTCTGCATATATGATTTTTTAGTAGATTTCTATCGATTTCTCTGAATAGTTTATTGTTTCAAACTTTTGAAAGATACAAAATTATCCGACAGATAAGGATCTCGATTTAGTTTTGGGTCCTCATTACTGATTTCCGCCAGAAAATATAGTTTGTATTGGTATAAACACTCGAAACTGGGAAAATGCTCGGACTGGAATATGTGGCAGCTAAAACCAAGGTTTGTAAAGCTGGTGGGCACTAAAAAAATTGCATGATTGATTCATCGGATTCTCCATATCTTGATATTGATTTCACATTGCATATGACAAAGTGTAAGCTTTCTTATAATAGCTATATATCATGTTACTAACTTCCATATAAAATAGCGTGCATCTTCTGAGTAGCCTTAATTTTTCAAGCATAGGCTTGGAGTCTAGTGATATTGGGCACCGAGTATACAACTTCAGTTTCGTGATTCATGATACTTCTGACAATCCAGTATGACCTAATATCCAAATTTGACAGTATACTGACCACTCTTTATAAAGTTCCTACAAAAAGTATCTTGATGATTGGTTCGGGTCGAACTCCAAATCAGCGGTAAATCTTCTACAACAAAAAACTTTTCAAGAATTTCTATATACCATTCTTTTGGATCGCCTCTACTAAAATTACTAACTATCATTCTCGGGTAGACTACGGGGGGCACTAGGACAGACCGACCTCGGTGTAGCCACGATCCAAGGATTCTCCAATCTCATAGCCTGAGTGAATCTTTTGTGTACCCCAACAATAGTAATTGTTTTGCAGTTGAAAGGCTTGTCTGCACATAATGAGTATTTCTAGTACTTATTTACAAAAGTGAACTAAGCCTATAATATTTGCCGCGTAAAACCTAAGCTAGAAGATAGCTCGGAAGTTGTACTATTCACCGCAACTGTTTTTCTCCAAGGCCAGGTTAAATTCATGGATCATGCAAAATATATTACCACCCTCATCTTTCGGTAAGCAAAAAGCAAAGTATCATCCGTTTTATACAGTAAAGACTATTTTGGGAGAGTCGAACTTCACCATTTTGGTACTCGCAAATCTCTCACAAAATTCTAAAGAGAACAAGAAACTAGACATAATATAAATCATAAGCGCTAGCACAATTAATTGATGAGAATCTCTCTCTTTTCTCGGTAGCCATTATGCCGACCACTATTCACTCTGTTTTACAATCTGTTTTTTAAAACAAATGAGCATAAACGAAGGTCGGCAGTCTTTTAAAAACTAGTACTCCCTCCGTTTTTTAATATAAGTCGTTTTAAAATTGTGCACATAGATTAAGAAATTATTAATTTTTATATTTTCTAAACAAAAACATCATTAATTATTTACCTAACCACAAATCAACCAATAATAAAATAGAAAGTATATTATCATTGATCATATAACATTAATTGTTAATACATTTTACATAGAAAATCGAAAACGTCATATAATTTGAAACATAAAAATTTCTTTAAAACGACTTATATTAAGAAACGGAGGGAGTATAACTTTAATCAAAATCATGTGCGATTATCCTAGTTGTGTCTAATGTTTTGCGTAATTATCAATTCGTTGATCTCCAATCATCTTTATGAGAAAGTATATACTATATGTGTATCACTTTATTGTACTTTTTTTTTTTTGACTAAAGGCTTTCAAATTTAAAATAAAACGATTACATGATAAGACTGAAGGTCTTATAGTCGGGAAAAGTTTTCATGAAACAATCTTCATGAGCATATTTAATCCCAAACCAGTGAGAATAACAAAGGCAAGGAAGAGTTAAGATAGACCATCAATGGTATGAAAGACAATATCTAATGAGAGGAGCTTCGCCCGCGGCGACCACGCTTACCTTTCCCTCGAACAGTCTTCCATTTATCGGCTAGATGGTGCTAGAAAAGAAGAGTTCTTTGATTGGATTACAGATAAAGTGAAATTTCCTGACGGATATGCATCAAATTTGGGAAACTGCGTTGATATAAGCGAAGAAAAGTTTACTGGCTTGAAGAGTCATGATTGTCATGTAATTATGCAGCGCCTCCTTCCGTTTGCTTTTTCAGCATTATTGCCACGTAATGTTCATGAAGCAATTGCAGGTATATTATATTTTTACAATTTAATTTATTTTTATATTTAACAATTATGCTTATAAAAACTTAATACTTACGAAAATTATGTCTTTTATCTATGTAGGGATTAGTGTTTTCTTCCGCGACTTATGCAGCAGAGTAGTGACTGAAGAGGGTATTAATAATTTGAAGACAAACGCACCAGTCAGCATGTGCAACCTTGAGAAGATATTTCCTCCATCATTCTTTGATGTAATGGAACATCTTGCTATTCATCTCGCAAGAGAATTGGAACTTGGTGGTCCTGTGCAGTACAGATGGATGTATATTTTTGAGCGTTATATGCATCATCTGAAGAAGATGGTCAAAAATCAAAGCAGGGTGGAAGGATCTATAGTGCCACAGGTGATCAATGAAGAAACTGCAATCTTTGCTGAAAATTATTTTCCACCAGAAGTGCAAAAAAAACACCGAAGACCTGCTCGGCATGATGATAGAGGGGAGAGAGCAACATATCATGTTACTGTCCCAAGCATGTTCAAGGAAATAGGACGACTTAGTGGAAGCCCAAACCGGAAGGGTAGAGAGTTCAGTGATTTTGAAAGAGTCTTCTGGAGTCCACGGCAAGACGAAGAGCAAGCAATCGTCAATATGCCAAACCCCTCGCTGTATTACCCAATGGCGAGTAGGTTCGTGTGGAATATGAAACATGTAGGATGACTCACCAATCTTCTTGCAGCTAATTTTGCAGCTTCTTCCCCAAATTCTATTTGCCACTGCATGAATCAGACCACCAGGGGGTAGAGAACATCTGTGGAACTTTCCTATGATATACTCGTCCTTATTCTCAGGTCCGAGCTTAAACACCTTTGAAGGAATAGAGATCTGTGGTGTACCATCAAGTCTGTATGTCGGAGTCGCTGCACGATATAGATTCCGCGACTGGGGATTTAATCTCGCAGCCCACGGAAATCGGAGTTTACCATCAGTTTTTAGCTCAGGAGGTGGAAGCTTCTCAATAGGAGGCTGAAAGGTACGGGTTGGACGGTTGCTGTTTGGTTTTTTGTTCAAGAGCTCATCATTTAGAGACGGCCAGAGAGCAGCTAACTGATTCCCAACTATTGCAGGGTCATAATCCCTTGGGGTACTTGGTTCTGGAGGGGTGGCAGGAGGTTTAAAGAGTAGTGGTTTTGCCCAAGCTCCCAAGGTAGGGACAAATTTAGCTGGTGCTTGCGTAGCAATCTCTGATGACATTGTTTCTGAACTGTTAAGAACATTGCAATCGTCTTGGTGTGAAGAAGCAAGAGTAACATTGCTTTCTGAGATAATGGAACTTTCTGGATCTACAGAGCTATCTGGTACCTTCAATGGAGTAGTAGAGTCACAGTTTTGATCAGTCCCTAGACCCTGATTAGAGATTAAGGCCTGGACTTGAGCGGGTTTTGAGGTCGAGTCCGTCACGTCCAAAGTTTGAGACAGCGAGATTGATGAATTTGTCGATGATGCCAACGCCGATAAGGACAACACAGACGACGAAGTCATAGAGTTGGCGAAGGAAGAGGATTCAGTGGTCTTGTCCGTCAGAGCCGATGAAGACGACGAAATCAGTGAGTTGACAAGTGCAGGGGATGCAAGGGTCGATTCGGTCAGAGTCAATGAGGACATGGTTGACGACGAGAAGGCTGAAGACGCAGTCTGAGACAGAGCATCGAAGACGAGAACAGAGGAGCTCTTATTTTTCGGAGAAGACGAAGGCGGAGGAGCTTCGTTCCCGGACTCCATGGAGACAGAAGGGGAGAGGCTGGAGAAGAGGAGTGGAGAGGACGAATACTGGCCTATAGGCGACGATTTCCACCAGATTCGCCGAGTTTCAGATCGGAGTTACTATTCTTAGGGTTTCGCCTTCTTTGTCGCAGGTGAGGGGCGCGTGGAAAACTCCAGTTTTTAATATAGTGTATTTAGTGTATAATGTTCTTCTCACTTTATTGTACTTGAAGTTTATTTATTAGCAACGTCAAAAAAGGTTTATGTATTACTAGCAATTAATATAATATGATTCAAATCAAAAAACCGTACCGTCACAACCTTTTTAATTTTAAATTATTCTAGAACTTAATGAAGTATTAAATTAACAACAATCAATCTTACCTACAGAATAAACCTTATTTTTCCCCACCAATCACAAAAGCACTCCACCGTCATTGTATCATACCAAAAAAAAAAAAACAGAAAGTCTTCTCAAACTCCAAAATTTGAAGAACAGCAAATCTAAATCCAACCAATAGGAACTGAAGACAAGATCATCCAGAGGTATCATGACTTCTATTGACAAACATCGAATATCTCTTGTGATTATTTCAGGTCTTTTTGTTAAATAACACATAGATCTGTACGATATGATTTTGAAATTTTCGTTTGATTGTTTGAAATTTTCGTTTGATTGTCCTGACAAATAGATTTGATTCTGTAGGCCTGTCTTTTTTCTTTGTACTTTTTGGTTTCCTTTGGATCTTGGAGTCCTACGTGGTCATATCAAAAGTAAATTAAGGCATTTTGGTGAAAACCCTCAAAAGTTTGATAGGTTTGACTACTTTTAGTTTCAAGTCCGTTGACAAAAAAAAAAGGGTTTCAAGTCTGTTTCATGTTCTTGATTTGCTGTCCTGATTTAACTTCTAATCATAAAATGGTCAGATTCAAAGCCAGATTCATTCGTCTCTGCTTTCATTTATGTTTTTGTTGTTTATCATGATATATAATCCGACAAATCACTGATCACTGATAGAAACTAAAATTTGGATACCTTAAGTTTTTTTCTTTCTTTTGTTACTTTAGCAATACCATATTATTATTAATATTTTTTGAGAAAGGGTTAGTCCCATGTTATTTTATCTTACCATTTATTCTAGTTGTTGGTGCATCGATGTTAATTAGTAAAATTTAATCAAAAATTGGTCGAATTCTAGAAAAATGTTGGCATTCGTGAAACGCTTTTCCTTGAAGCGAACAAAGCATCCTCGCGGATATGAGGACCCTCAGGTTCTTGCATCTGAAACTCCATGTAAGTGAAAGAAAAAAAACTCACAACTCCTAAATTGAATAAATAAAATTGATAACTAAGAAGAAGAAGTTTCACTAGACGACATACCGCTTATAACGAGTATAAGCGGTAATATTTTTAAGAAAAAATATGCATTTTATGCAGTTACGGTGAATGAGATAGAAGCTTTACACAATTTATTCAAGAAGCTAAGTACATCCATTATCAACGATGGTCTTATCCACAAGGTAACATTTATTTATTGAGTGGGATTTTTTCATGAAAAAGTGTAAGAAAAAGGATCAAACATTTAATATCAAAATCGCATCAATTAATTTTGGAAGTTAATATGCATCTATTATATGATATGACCTTGTTTAATTATAAGCAGGAAGAGTTTCTTCTGGCTTTGTTCAGAAACAGCAGTATGCAAAATCTATTTGCCGACAGAGTACGTACTTCCATTTCCATGATACCACACTCATTAACTAGTAGTACATATATGTTTGGTTTTACCGTACCAAAATGAGTGTTTTTGGTTTAACGATACCCCAAGAAAATGATCAAAATTTTTTTGCAGGTGTTTTATATGTTTGATAGGAAACGAAACGGTGTGATTGAGTTTGGTGAATTCGTTCGTTCACTAAGCATCTTCCATCCACACACTCCGGAACATGAAAAGTCCTCATGTACGTGTCTTTACGCATTAGTTCGTATCATGAATATTACGAGTTGTGTTCGTATTTAAGAGATTCAGCAAACCACTATAAATGGCAGTTATGTTCAAGCTTTATGACCTTGATGGAACCGGCTTCATCCAGCGCCATGAGGTACTAATAGAGTGATCTCTCTACTCGTAAATTAAGAAAATAAATAAATATATGTTGCGTAGAATGATGAAATCCTTACACGTAAAGAAAAAAGATTGGAAGACATCTTAATGTGTTATGTTTTGCTGTATATAGTTGAAGAAAATGGTGGGCGCACTACTTAGCGAAACAGACTTAGGACTATCGGAAGAATCCATTGAAGCCATCGTCGAACAGGTTCTGTTTACATATGCCATATATCATCGAATGATCTATTGGGTTTCTTTTTTAAAAAAAAACTTGTATATCTGTTGTTGAGTGATTTATTTGGGGTTTGTTGGATTAATAACACAGACAATGATTGAGGTTGATACGAACAAAGATGGTAAAATTGATGAAGAAGAGTGGAAAGAGCTCGTCGCAAAGAATCCTTCAATCCTCAAAAACATGACTTTACCCTACCTCAAGTAATGTATACCAAAGTCTCTTGAAAACATTAACGTTTAACAATGATTCGTTTTAATGTGGAAATGCTCGTAACTAATTTATTATCGTCGTCATTTAATGAATTGCAGGGAAGTGACTTTAGCATTCCCAAGTTTCGTTCTTGACTCCGAAGTAGACGACTAAAAGTAGAAAGAAACCTCATGAACAACGAACGTGCCAGCGTTTTTCCCGATTTTATTACCTCGAGGGCTTTTTTTTATGGGTAAATCTCCAAAATAGCACATTTTTAAGTTTATATCACAAAAATAGCACTCAAAAACTAAAATGACCAAAATAGCACATTTCTAAGTTTATCATTTGAAAATTTTAATTTTTTTATTTTTCAAAATTTGAAATCTTATCCCCAAAACCTCATTTCTCAACTCTAAACCCTAAACTCTAAACCCTAAACCCTAAACGCTAAACCCTAAACCCTAAACCCTAAACTCTAAACCCTAAACCCTAAACGCTAAACCCTAAACCCTAAACCCTAAACTCTAAACCCTAAACCCTAAACGCTAAACCCTAAACCCTAAACCCTAAACTCTAAACCCTAAACCCTAAACGCTAAACCCTAAACCCTAAACCCTAAACTCTAAACCCTAAACCCTAAACGCTAAACCCTAAACCCTAAACCCTAAACTCTAAACCCTAAACCCTAAACGCTAAACCCTAAACCCTAAACCCTAAACTCTAAACCCTAAACCCTAAACGCTAAACCCTAAACCCTAAACCCTAAACTCTAAACCCTAAACCCTAAACGCTAAACCCTAAACCCTAAACCCTAAACTCTAAACCCTAAACCCTAAACGCTAAACCCTAAACCCTAAACCCTAAACTCTAAACCCTAAACTCTAAACCCTAAACCCTAAATCCTAAACCCCACCTTTTAACTTTAAACCTTAAATTTGTGACTTTTGATAAAACATTAAGTGCTATTTTTGTGACTTTTGACCTTGAGTGCTAGTTTGGAAACAAAAACTTGATTTATTGCTATTTTTGTCTTTTTCTCTTTTTTTAATCCTTCTTTTGTATTAATTATATATAAACCGGTCCGGTAATACTTGATACAAGGCTCAAAATGATGGGCGTTCTTTTTTTTTTTAATTACTTTTCTTTACCACTGAAATTATATTCATTCAACCATGTAACCAACCATTCAACCAATACATCAGTGAAACAAAAGAATCAACCACAATCGAAGACCAATCTCCTTAACCAAAAAAAGAAGAGAACCATCGAGGAAAGCTACGAGCTACATATAATTGAGAGAAAAACTTAAATACTTCGTCCGTTTCTAAATAAGTGTCTACATTTTTCACACAAACTAAAAAAATAGCAGAAATATATATAAGTTGTTATTAATTACGTCTTTCTGACCAATAGTATTTAAGATAAATAAAATTATTTATAAAACCAATGCAGTTTGCAATTAATTTCCAACTAAAAGCAAGTATAATTTGCATTGAAATAGTAAAGTGACATTTTTTGTTTAACAAGAAAAAAAGCTAGAATAACAATTATTATGAAACAAATGAAGTATTACACTTTTCGCAATCAAATGAGCTGGAACATTAACCTGACTCTAAACATTTTCCAGCTTCCATTGATGGTATTTGTATACTCCACGAGACTAAACATGATCTTTTAGGCAATCTATCAAGATTAACAGCCCATATGGTGAAAGCATGCTTATAAGTGTTTCCTTTATACCAAATTGCATCCATCAAAGTTTTAACATCTTCTATTTCCCTCAAGACATCCCATGTATTAAACGAGGAAAAGTTAAAAAGATCAACTATTTGTGTTCAAAGCGTAACAATCTTTCGGGAGAGTAGCACTAGGGAATGGTAACGTAGTGAAGTACCCGTGGAGAGCAGCCTCTTGATCAGATCTAGGGGAGGACGTGATCCAACTGACACTATTTGTTGCTGTTGCAACAGAAGCATTGAAGGGAATGCGGAGGCGTCTCGGTCAAGTCTATCCGAGAACATTTATCAGCTGGCCAAGTGGTGTCCAAATGTGACACTAGAATTTTGCCAACTGACCATTTCCCACATGACACTTGATGAACCTCGCTGCCAATGGTCTTAAGGTTGAACAATGATTTCCAATGCAAAAAGTTTTGAGTATGAATAGTAAGCTGCCCAGAAGCAGGAAGTCTGAAGATGGTAATGACGGTGCCATGTCACCCATAGAGACCCACTTTCCGAAAACAACAACCTGATATGTCGTAAACACATGGTGAGGTTCCATGTAGAGAAATGCCTTAACCCCTATCCATCCTATGTTTTTGGCAAGCAAACTTTGTCCCAATAGACTTTTGTGAAAACCCAGCCCTCAGCTTTACCTGGCCAGAGAAAGCGATGACAGAGAGCCTCAAATCTTTTTATGCATCCTTTTGGTAGGATGAATGTAGTGATTCAAAACATCAGTGCATGAGATAACATAGGATACTAACTGGAGGCACCAAGCAAAAGACAAGGAACGAGCTGACCAAATCTGAAAGCGCTTTGAGATTTTGTCTAGTAGAAGAGAATATTTAGAGATCCTCAACTGTGGGTGCATAAGAGGCAGCCCAAGAAAATGAATGGGGAAAGAACCAGCTGGGAAATCATAACATCTGATGTCATATGTTTCTTGTTGGTTCAGTTCAGTCCCGCAAAGAAAAGTCATTTTTCTTTTGGTTAATAATAATATTAAGCCTCGACCACGAAGTGAAGTCGTCAAGAGTCTCACTAATTCAATGAAGTACCATCAAAGAACACCAATAGCAAACATGAGGTAGATGTTAACGAGTGCATAGAATCTAGGAGAAGACCTTCATAACCAGCACAAACAGATATGGTCTTTTTCTCTTTTTTTAATCCTTCTTTTGTATTAATTATATATAAACCGGTCCGGTAATACTTGATACAAGGCTCAAAATGATGGGCGTTCTTTTTTTTTTTAATTACTTTTCTTTACCACTGAAATTATATTCATTCAACCATGTAACCAACCATTCAACCAATACATCAGTGAAACAAAAGAATCAACCACAATCGAAGACCAATCTCCTTAACCAAAAAAAGAAGAGAACCATCGAGGAAAGCTACGAGCTACATATAATTGAGAGAAAAACTTAAATACTTCGTCCGTTTCTAAATAAGTGTCTACATTTTTCACACAAACTAAAAAAATAGCAGAAATATATATAAGTTGTTATTAATTACGTCTTTCTGACCAATAGTATTTAAGATAAATAAAATTATTTATAAAACCAATGCAGTTTGCAATTAATTTCCAACTAAAAGCAAGTATAATTTGCATTGAAATAGTAAAGTGACATTTTTTGTTTAACAAGAAAAAAAGCTAGAATAACAATTATTATGAAACAAATGAAGTATTACACTTTTCGCAATCAAATGAGCTGGAACATTAACCTGACTCTAAACATTTTCCAGCTTCCATTGATGGTATTTGTATACTCCACGAGACTAAACATGATCTTTTAGGCAATCTATCAAGATTAACAGCCCATATGGTGAAAGCATGCTTATAAGTGTTTCCTTTATACCAAATTGCATCCATCAAAGTTTTAACATCTTCTATTTCCCTCAAGACATCCCATGTATTAAACGAGGAAAAGTTAAAAAGATCAACTATTTGTGTTCAAAGCGTAACAATCTTTCGGGAGAGTAGCACTAGGGAATGGTAACGTAGTGAAGTACCCGTGGAGAGCAGCCTCTTGATCAGATCTAGGGGAGGACGTGATCCAACTGACACTATTTGTTGCTGTTGCAACAGAAGCATTGAAGGGAATGCGGAGGCGTCTCGGTCAAGTCTATCCGAGAACATTTATCAGCTGGCCAAGTGGTGTCCAAATGTGACACTAGAATTTTGCCAACTGACCATTTCCCACATGACACTTGATGAACCTCGCTGCCAATGGTCTTAAGGTTGAACAATGATTTCCAATGCAAAAAGTTTTGAGTATGAATAGTAAGCTGCCCAGAAGCAGGAAGTCTGAAGATGGTAATGACGGTGCCATGTCACCCATAGAGACCCACTTTCCGAAAACAACAACCTGATATGTCGTAAACACATGGTGAGGTTCCATGTAGAGAAATGCCTTAACCCCTATCCATCCTATGTTTTTGGCAAGCAAACTTTGTCCCAATAGACTTTTGTGAAAACCCAGCCCTCAGCTTTACCTGGCCAGAGAAAGCGATGACAGAGAGCCTCAAATCTTTTTATGCATCCTTTTGGTAGGATGAATGTAGTGATTCAAAACATCAGTGCATGAGATAACATAGGATACTAACTGGAGGCACCAAGCAAAAGACAAGGAACGAGCTGACCAAATCTGAAAGCGCTTTGAGATTTTGTCTAGTAGAAGAGAATATTTAGAGATCCTCAACTGTGGGTGCATAAGAGGCAGCCCAAGAAAATGAATGGGGAAAGAACCAGCTGGGAAATCATAACATCTGATGTCATATGTTTCTTGTTGGTTCAGTTCAGTCCCGCAAAGAAAAGTCATTTTTCTTTTGGTTAATAATAATATTAAGCCTCGACCACGAAGTGAAGTCGTCAAGAGTCTCACTAATTCAATGAAGTACCATCAAAGAACACCAATAGCAAACATGAGGTAGATGTTAACGAGTGCATAGAATCTAGGAGAAGACCTTCATAACCAGCACAAACAGATATGGAGATAAGGGGTCCTCCTGCCTAAGACGAAGTCCCACCTTACACTATCAAATGCTTTGCGGAGGTCCACCTTTAGCATTGCTCTTGGTGTATGTTTGTGTGATTATATTATTGTACCAATTCAGTTGATAGCAACACATTTTCAGCCAATAATATCATCGGCATAAAAAATGATTGTGAATGTGTGTTTATACCATGTCAAACTGTTTATGATGTGTTTATTCATTCAATCGACTTGAGTATTTATATAACACTAGAAATAGACTCTAGTCCTAAATATTAGGAGATAACTATTGAAGAAAATCTGCTTTGATATCTTCAGGCGAGAAATCTTTTTGAAGAAAATCTTTGAACATTTGAAATCCAACAAATCAGATGTCTTCATGCTCAAATAAAGAAGCTGATAGATTTTCACCTATAAGATTCAAAAAGTAATTTGGACAGTATTTATGACTTGTATCTTGAAATAACATACTCTATCCCATCATTTTTTATTTTTTTTTTGCTAACCGAGTATCCTGGCCCCACCAAAGTGGTCCAGACTAGAGACCGAAGTGAGCATGGACGCTGCCAGGGCGTCACCATGTGGCTCACCGTGTAACGGTCTTCGGTCTCGGGTGCTGCAGCCCACATGTAAATTCTGCAGTGGCCAAGGCTCGAACTCAGGGGCGGACAATCCAGCTGGAGCTCCCATACCACTAGACCAAAGCAACTTGGTTTACTCTATCCCATCATGCCCATTAATAAGCAGGTGGAAATGACAAGAAATTGCAACCACCTTCTCTTGACCAAGTGATTCTAGAGCGCTGATAGAGGAATGAGAGTTCAGCCTTTGCAAGGATCTCTAGTCTCTGCTGTGCATCATACTCTACTTTAGCCAAAAGAGGGGATGGTGAGTTTAGGAGATATGTTTGAATAAGTCTGAGGTTATCCCTCATAATCTGAGCAGTGTTGTTGTAAAACATTCGCCCATATTCGTAAGTTACAATTACTTGTACCGATACAGTCTGTCATACAGATTAGCCCATTTCAAATTTTGATTACACGTAACGGTAACTGGGTGAACAACGGCTATAGGAGGAGGAGCCAGTATAGAGCAGCGTCGGCCCCACAAGCCGTGTTGAAGTTATCGTTGTACGTTTGGCCCATTGTGCTTGAATTGTAAATTACACTATTTTTTCAAGTTGTTTTCTTGTGTTCATGGACCATCATCGACATTTATATTAAATATACGTCAGCTCATATTATATTATAGATTCACTACGAGAAAACATAAGTTTAACGACGGCGGTATTCCTCGTGATTTCGTCGTAAAAGAGGGTTTACGAGGAATTAGCGAGGAAACACGTTTCGTCGTTACTCGTTCGTCGTAACGCATATTTCCTCGACAATTCGTTGTAACTTAGCAAGGAAAACGTTTCATCGTAAAGACGAAGTACCATATCTCGTCGTAAAGACAACTTAAATATTCCACGTAAGAATGTTGCTATATTTCTTCGTAAATACCTCGAAAATAGCTCCTCGTAAACTAAATGTATTTATCTCGAAAGTATTTTCTCGTAAAGTAAACGTAAATACCTCGACAATAATACCTCGTAAAGTACTCGTTCAATCTTCCTCGTCATTTCCTCGTACACTTCCATGCAAATAAGTCGTAAATTAGCTACAAATTCACTTCGTTTTATTATTTTACAGAATTTAACAATATAATTAAAAAATAATTAAAATTATTTAATTTATTAATAAAATTAAAATTTAAAAACAAAATCAATACGAAAATATTTTATATATCAATAAGTTTTGAATTTATAAAAACAACAACCAAAAAAAAAACTAAGAGTCGTTCATCGCCCGGTAGAATTCATCACTCCTACTCTCTACATCCGCCTCGGCATGTGTGTCGGATGATGACTCGTCTGGAATGGGATTTTGTCGTCGCATGTTCCTCAACAAGGACTCCCATTCCGGATTTGTGGCCGCTATAACGTCCAAGAAGCCCTCGACTCCACCCACACGAGCTGTGAACGCAGATCACGTCGAGTCCAACTCATTACGAAGCTGAGCGGACTCTCTACGCAGCTGAGTGACTTCATCCTCCCGTGTCTGACAATAAGACGATGTCGCTCTCGGAGCATCGTTGACGGAACCAATCCCCAAGTGGATAAGGTGACGGGTAATCCGTCGGTGGACTGCTGGATCAGCTGGGTCTGGCGGTCGTCAACCTGAGCAACCAAGTCGTTGAAGATTTTCTCGGACTTGCCATCTAGAAATTGGCCCGCCTTATTCTTGTGGGTCCTCTCATAAAGTTGCATAAGAGACGGGAGTTGTCTCGTCTCTTTGGCCTAAAAAACATTTAAGAAAGTTAGAATATACATATATATATTAAAGATCGGAAGATATTAAAAAATTAATTAAATAAAATATTTAATTATCATTTCCAAACAGACACCGGCGTGGGGTTTTTGGCCCGTAGAGTGAAGCATCGGTCTGTGGCCGTGCTTATCTACCGTGTTACGGGAGGCAGAGCAAGACTGGGCAATTCTAATGGCGTCAGGATCCCGCCAATAACGGATGAGGCCATCCCACACATCCGTGGTGAGCTCAGCGGGTTTGCCACGCTCATACCCCTTCACGATCCAGTCACCCTTCCAGTTGGAGATCGTGTCCAACAAGCGAATTTTTGCCTTCGCGTAAAGCGCTTTCCTCACCCTCTCATTGACCCTCATGGACCAATGATATTTTTGCTGTAAAAAAAATTAAATTAATAATTAGTTTAAAAAAATATATATATATAAATCATGAAAAAATTAAATTATATATAATTAATTAATAGTAACTTACAGCGAAAATTTTGAACCACGTCTTTCTGACGTAGATCAGCGTCTTTTTCTTGTTCGGATGTGCCATGGAGAAGTAACATTTCATCGTGTCGGTTACGTCCGATGCAAGACATCCGTCAACCCCAAACCTGAAAAAAACAAATTTAAAGTACAATTTATTTATTAATGTTATAAAAGAATTTTTAACGAATAAAAAAAAAAATTAATGTAACATACCACAAAGTTCCGTCCGGTCGGTCGGGGTCTATGACTGGTAAACCTTCTCTGCCTGGCTGACTGAGAATGTCCTCGACAGTGCACTGCGAGTGACGAGCACTCGGAGGCACCATCAAATCGGGATGAATCTCGACGGGCATCGGAGGAGCCATCGGAGGAGGCATCGTCGGAGGAGGCACAGGAGGAACCGATGGTGCACTAGAAGAAGGTGACCAAGAGACTCTCTGAGAAGGCTTAGTCTCGGGGACAGTCTCCGGAGCCGAAGAACCGGGAGCTGAAGAAGACGACAGGTCTAAACGACTACCAGGCTCACCGAACATCTGTCTGTAATGGGGAGTAAGTCTGTTCTTTCGAATCGTCTGGAAAAAAAATTAATTTTTAAAATTAACATCAACGGTAATTAACAAATTCTATAAATCTAGCTAAATTCCCTACATTAACCACCTAATCAACACTAATTAACAAAAAATCAATAAACCAATCTAAATTCCCTACACTAACCACCTAATCTACCCTAAACTAATCAAATTAGAGAAGAAATAGAGAGAGAACATACCATAGCTACGAAAGAGAGAGGAAGTGGAGAGGAAATGGGAGAGCACAGTTCACGTGTTTATATAAGAAATAAGTAATCATCGTAATTTCCTCGTAAATTTATGAGCAACTAGCGAGGTCCGTGTTTTTCTTTACGAGGAATTAGCGAGGCCCGCGTTTCATTTCCACGTAACGTCCTCGTTGATTAACGAGGGATTAGCGAGGCCCGCGTTTTCCTATTATGAGGTCTTTACGACGAATTGTGCTTACGTGGAATTAACGAGGAACTCGCAAGTCCCGTGTTAGGTTTCCTCGTAATGTCCTCGTTCACTTACGAGGAATTAGCGAGGCCTGCTTTTTTATTTACGAGGAAGGAGCCGAAGCTAATTGGTCGTAAAACCTTTCGAAATTTCCTATAAATACACACCAGTTTGCTTGTCAAATCAAAGATAATCTCACCGATTTGCTTCTCAAATCAGAGATAATTACTCACCAGTTTGCTTCTCAAATTAGAAGGATTTGGAAAAAAAAGAAGGGGAGAAAGATACGGAAACACATGTGGGCGGAGACAAGGCTAGACTTACGTAGGTCTCGCCTTGTCTTTTCCCTCCTATGATTCCAGTATCTTTCTTCTCTTTCTTTTTTTCTCTTCTTTTTTATTGGTCGTTCATTTACGAGGAAATATAGAGGTCCGTATTTTTATTTATGAGGAAATAGCGAGACCCGAGTTTTCCGGTTACGAGGTCTTTACGACGAATTGTGCTTACGTGGAATTAATGAGTCATGCATTCTTTTCGTCGTTATTTCCTCATTAACTTACGAGGAAACTATGAGGATTATGTTTAAATCCCTAAAATCCGAAACCCTAAACCCCCATCTTCCTTATCTTATACTTCATATATTCCGAAACTCAAACCCATCTTCCCTTTAACCTCAATCTATTCTTTCCATTCCAAACCCCAAATTCTAAAACCACAATTCCTTAACTTATAATCTCAATCTCTTATTTCTAATACAAACTCCTATTCCCTTACACAAAGTCAAATTATATAAATAGTTTTTCATGATTAAATCCATCAAATCACATGCATTAAGTCTGAAAATCAATCTTATTAAAAACAAATACATCAATCGGATACATCGACATTCTCGTCATCACTAGAAACATCATCATTTTCATTAAACTCGTCTATAACAGCATCGTCCGTGGCATCGTCGGTAAGATCTTCGTAGTCATGATTATGCAGATCAATGAGAAGGATGTCATCAATATCTTCTCCAAGTTGCACAATAAGATGGGAATGTTCTGCTGAAGCTGTTCCACGACTTCTTCTTTAAGAGTGTGTGTGCTCAGATCCCTGAAAAATGCTCCAATGCCTTGTATATTCCAAAAACAATTAAACACATTATATTAGTCATATATTATTGCAAACTAAACTATTATAAAATACTGTGTTATAATATACTACCTGCAAGTGTTTCATGTACGTTTGTTGGAAGTAGCTCCGCAAATGCAAAGGGAAGTAGCCGTTACATAAACTTTTTACCCTTTTCAATACATCTAGAGAGATTTAAAACATACTCATTGGGGAACTTCACTTCTGATGCCACCCAGTTGAACAACACCAACTTTTTTTCTGAAGACAATCTGAATATCGGAACGGGAGCTTGTCCATTGCTTTTTATATGTAACTCACTTCTTGAGCAAATATACGGCAAGCCCAACCTAGATTTTATGTTGTCTTTTGTCTTCCCTAGGACATTCAATATTGTATTCATGATGTTCTCAAAGAAGTTCTTCTCTATATGCATCACATCGAGGTTGTGGCGCAGAAGAAGATCCTTCCAATATGGCAACTCCCAAAATATACTCTTCTTGTGCCAGTTGTGATGAACACCATAATAATCATGCATATTACGAGGGACATGCCAATTACCACCACAACGAACTGTTTCGTTAGCTCCGTAGTAGTCGATTTGCGCTTCAATTTGTTCTCCAGTTAGATATGGAGGAGGAGTGTCTCTCACAACCCTTTTGTGCCTAAACAAATTCTTGTTTCTTCGGTAAGGATGGCCAATGGGAAGAAATCGACGGTGACAATCAAACCAACTTATTTTCCTACCATTCTTCAGTTGAAACGCATCTGTCTTTCCATTACAATATGGACAAGCTAATCTCCCATGTGTAGTCCATCCAGACAACATCCCATAGGCAGGAAAGTCACTTATGGTCCACAAAAGCATCGCTCGCATCGTAAAATTCGTCTTCGTTGAACAGTCATACGTCCTCACCCCTGTTGACCACAAATCCTTCAACTCTTTTATCAGTGGTTGTAGGAAAACATCCAGGGACCTTTTTGGATGGTTCGGACCAGGTATTAATATGGTCAAGAATAGTAACTCCCGTTGCATGCACATCTCCGGTGGCAGGTTGTATGGAGTAAGAAAGTTGACATTCCGAATGGACTAAATCCATCTATGCATAATCCGAGATATACATTCCGGCTATTGCTAGCGAAATCCGGATGTACTTT
>NC_027756.1:10768597-10775207 GCF_000695525.1 Brassica oleracea var. oleracea | reverse complement strand
AATATTTCCTCGTAAAGTACACGCTACATTTACGTCGAGTTTATGAGAAAATCGTAATTCCTCGTAAAGACCACGTGATATTACATCGACTTTACGACGAAATCATTTCGTCGTTATTTTACGAGGAAATAACGTTGATTTTATTTTTCTTCGTAAGTTCTTCGTAAAATCGACGTAAATTTACGAGGATTACTTTTTCTCGTTAAATTTATTCGATAAACTTGTGTTTTTTTATAGTGATTTTACCGTCAGATCAAAGCCACCGGCCATGTTTGGACGTTTCCAACAACTCAAATTCACATAGTGTTTTTTTAAATAACATAGCCTCTCTTTTCTTTAGATGCAATTAATGTGATTAAAAAAGTTAAGCTGCTTATTAAGAGTTCATTTTCTTACGAACGGCAAATAAAATAAAATGTTATATGCATCATTTGTGAACTGGTCAGTGGATCTTTTGGAAAGAAACGTCAAATCTGTAGTGTTTCATGTTATCATCTCTTGACACACTTTCTTTTCAACCTTCCGTTCAGGTACACCTCACCTCAGAAGAAACATTCACATTATTGAATTTTATTAAAAAGTTATATTATAAACTAAATTAATAAAAAAAAATATGTGTCATCCTGATAGTATATATATATATATATATATATATATATCGTGGTAACAATTTCGTTAACATATTTTGTTATAAGTGTATTAAATAAGTCAAAGCAATCAAAAGAAGCTTGTGATGAGATACAGACACAGAAAGATGATACTAGGAACCTGTATATGTTTTTTAAACTATGTCAATGATATAGTTTAGGCTTTTGAGAAAAGTTTTTTTAATGGAAAGAGGACGCAATACATGTGTAACGGCAATAATCTCGGTTTACGACCTGTTCAAATTTACGGAAAGTTAAATATTCCAGTAATTAGGTTCGTCTAGTCCCCCCCAATGAATAAAAGAATTATCCCTTGTTTAGTTTTTCTTACGAGATAATCACAGGTGGCAAGCTTTGATTGCATGGATGAGACAAAAGAAAGCTTCTGTCAGTTTGATGACGGTAAAGATTCAACTCCGTTTATATGGAACAGACGGTCGTTAATGTAAAAAACTAACGGCGTTAATTTACGAAAAGGAATCAGGAAAAGGCCAATGAGCGCGTCTATTTAAAAAAAAAAGTAAGAGCTGCTTCCCTTTCCTGTCTCCGAAGAAGAAGAAGAAGAAGAGAAAGAGTAGTTTAAGTGCCCACAGGTTGTGGTTAAGAGATTGATTATCGATTTTCAATTTCATTTTCCCATCTTGATTGTTGGCGTTGAAGAGGAGAATCATCATTATGAATTGATTAGGCTTTAGTCACACCAACCATGCATTTGTTCATCCACCACTCTGATTCCATTTCCGACGTCAAAGTTAGGATTCAGACCATATGTAATGGGTTTCGTATAACAAGGCAGAAGTTGGTCTTCGGTGGTCGAGAGCTCGCCAGGTACGCCTCGCGTGCCAAGGACTATGGAGTCACCGGTGGTAGTGTCTTGCATTTGCTGCTTAAGAAGCTCTATGACCCCCTCCTCGTCTCTCTCATCACCACTTCCGGTCAAGTCTTTTACTTTCATGTGGATCTCCGTAAGAACGTTGGGTATCTCAAGAAACGCATCTCCAAAGAAGGTAATAAAGGGTTTCTTGATGTTGATGATCAAGAGATCTTCTTTAGAGGGGAGAAGCTTGATGATAACAGAGTCTTAGGTGGGATTTGCAAAGATGGAAACTCTGTTATCCACTTGCTGCTTAAGAAGACGGTGAAAGACTTCTTGTTAGAACCTCTGCTTCTCAATCCCGCTGTGAGATTACCTCAGGTTATCGAGGATACGATTGACCGCACGGTCGATGGGTTAAACAACGGTAATCCACCTGTGAGAACAGCTGAGGGAACGGGAGGGACATACTTGATGCAAGATTCTACCGGCCTCAACTACGTGTCTGTTTTCAAGCCCATGGACGAGGAACCTATGGCTGTCAACAATCCTCAGCAGCTTCCTTTGTCATCTGACGGTCAGGGACTGAAGAGAGGTACTAGAGTGGGAGAAGGGGCTATTAGAGAAGTTGCAGCTTACTTGTTAGATCATCCTAAAAGCGGACCCAGATCTTTATCCAAAGAAGTTATGGGTTTTGCTGGTGTGCCACCAACCGCTATGGTCAGAAGCTTTCACAAAGTGTATAATAACCCAAAGGGAGTCGACAGTTGTTGTACAAAAGATGCCAAAGTTGGTTCTTTGCAAATGTTCATGAAGAACAACGGAAGCTGCGAAGACATTGGCCCTGGAGCTTTTCCCGTGGAAGAAGTGCATAAGATAAGCGTCTTTGACATCAGAATGGCAAACGCTGACCGGCATGCCGGAAACATATTGACCGGGAAAGGCGAAGACGGCAAAACCGTTCTAATCCCAATTGATCATGGCTACTGCTTGCCTGAGAATGTAAGTTGACTTTATTAATGCATTCAATATATCAGAAAGTGGAACTAAAGTTATATTGAAATGGGTCTCTGCAGTTTGAAGATTGCACATTCGAGTGGCTTTACTGGCCGCAAGCAAAAGTCCTGTTTTCTGAAGACACTCTTGACTACATAAACTTGCTAGACGCTGAACAAGACATTGCGCTTTTGCAACTCAACGGTTGGGACGTCCCTGAAGCTGTCGCACGCACGCTCCGTATCTCCACGATGCTTCTTAAGAAAGGCGTTGAGAGAAACCTAACGCCGTATCAAATCGGAAGCATGATGTGCAGAGAAACGGTCAACAAAGACTCTGCGATTGAAGACATAGTGAGAGAAGCTCATAACTCGGTGTTACCTGCTTCAAGCGAGGCTACGTTCCTTGAAGCTGTCTCTATGGCCATGGAACGTCGTCTGGATGAGCTAATTAAGTAAACTTTTCAAAGTACATAGTAAAGTATGGTTTTCTTGTATGTATCAATGTTTGTTTATGATTGAAAAAACCGTTGATCTCTTCATGGATAATTTTTTCTTCCATGAAAGAAGCCTTTAAGCTTTTGTGTTTGTTGTTCCCATAAAGCTTAATAAATAAAACGTTGGGGAGATGAGGATTGGTAAGATGCGCATTCAGCTCCATACCCTTCTCGAATCGTGGCTCGCTCAACCATATGAGCTAGCTAAACCCCCGATATTTGATCTTTATCATAATCATTAAAATGTATAATAATTAAACAGTCAGGATTTAACCAATGCATTAATATATTTTCTTGATAGATCAAAAGATCTGATTATATTTTGTTCGAGATCGACCCCGACCATAGTCTAACAAACAAACAAATATTTCTACGTACCTATTAAAATATTAAATGATACAAAAATGTTACGGATCACCGTATTTAACGCAATGCTTTACATCCCCATGATAATATATACTAGCTAGTTACCCCTATTATCATAGATCATTTCTGTAGCATCACCATCCTCTCATCTATCCATCTCTTGAACTTCGGGGCACTCCATGATGCTCTCTAAAGACGGTTCCCACGATGGTGATGATGAAAACGATGATGATGCTTTTATGATCATCTTCTCTAGCTCTACCATAACATCTTTGGTCATCATCAAGTTCCCATCGTCATTCTTATTCTTCTGAAGCAAAAACATATCCAATTCATGTCTTGTAAGCACTATCTTCACCTTCATTCCACCGTGACCATCTTCATCACCATCAAGTCTGAAAGACTCTTTTGCATTTTCTCTTACTTCTGTCTTCCCTTCTTCTACTTCTCCTTCCCTACATCTATCCATGCAGTTCCCCATTATTACCAAATTATAAAAAGAAAAAAATATGACAAAATCACAAGAAAATAAAGAAGACTTGATTTGCTTTTCTTTTTCTTTGATAATAAGTGATTGCCAATGAGTGTGAAAACACATGTATATATAGATGCTCAAATAATATTATAGGATCAAATATTACTCTAATACAATCAAATCTTTTTTGATGATTTTCTTTCAAAAGCCTTTGAATTTTCCCAACGACACTCATTATTATTCTGAGTGACAAAGACATATTTGTGAATTTGAAATGATAAATATTACATAGCATTTTTAAGTTTTTAAACTATATGGTTTATATGGTATGGAGTCAAAATATTTGCTTTTCCAAATATAAAATATAAAATATAAATAAACACGTTTAGAGTATTTTAGTTGAATAATTCTCACAAAAAGACAACCATTAGGTTAATGTCGACATCAACCGTTCGGACCATGTTGCCCGACAAAGTCACGGACACATGCAAAGACTCTTGAGAAGCAGTTTTTTTTAAAAATCGAAAAGAATTCATATTAGATAAAGACCGAAAATAAAAACCGAAATTTTCTTTTAGATAAAGATTTTTATTTTAACACCGAAAAGAATTGTTTTAAGCACACTATGCAATGTAAGAATAAGTAAAACAAAAACAAAAATGTAAGAATAAGTAATTCAACGTCATGGACTTCTTTATGTGTTTGGATGTTCTTGAAAAAATCCGATCACGTGCACGGACCAAATGTGAACACAAATATATTCTCCTCCGAAATTTACAATGCATAAAGGCTGATCACTAAAAAGAGGAAAAAAATGAATTAATTGTTATATGGACAAGTTGCCTATAAATTTAGAATTTGGATGTTTTTTTGCAAATTTCTACTATATTACAAACCACATTCTTGTTGTCTTGCAGAAGAAAAAAAAATATATTCAAAAATCGTTTTTAGGTCATCTCCAACTCAACTCCAAAACATTATTTTAGTGTGATTTTGACACAAAAACCTTCTTCAACCCAACACTAAAAATCACACCATTTTAGTGCAATACTATAATTTCACACTAGTCATTTACTTGTCCACAAGTAAACTTTAAAAACAATCAAGAGGAAGATATTTAAAATTGGGAGGTTATAACCAAAATAACACTTTCTAGCATTCAACTTAACATCCCAAAGAAAAACATAGCAAATAGCATGAACAAATAATTTTATTACACTCTAGCTTCTCAAAGCCTATCAAGACTCTTTTATCTCTTCACAAGTTGTAATGTTCATCAACCAACAAGTTCTTTCAACCAACTCTCACATTGATTCACACACACACAAGGTAAATTCTCACAAATAGGCACATGATCTCAATCATTTGGCTTGGTGAGCAAAATTGTCTAATGTGAAGCAAGGGTTTTCAAATGCATATTTTATGGTGACTCACACTCAAGAATAGGAACAAAAACATTATGCAAAATTTATCTAAGAAAAGGAACAATTCATGCATACAATGACTTGTTCACATCATTCTACCCATTTCCTAAATGATTTCAAGCTATACTCTTATTCTTTTCATCATCCCAAAACCTAAAGATACACTCACTTTCATCTCTCATCCAATGAACACATTCCCATTTCTTATTTTAGCCAACTAAATTTTTTTTTTTTTTATTCACTCAGCTCTTTTTTTTTCCCCACTCTTTTCATGTTTTTTTTCTTCTTTTATTCTAAAGGGGATTCCACTTATAAACACAAGATCCCTCTTTTTTGTTTTTTTTTACTCAAATCCCAATCTCAAGATCAAAATCAAGCATACGAACCCAACAAACATGGCTAGCTCAAATGAGGTCATAATGCTATCCAAAGATGAGAACAACACATTGTCGTTCCTAATACTCTCAAGATTTTGCACATGACATGCTATCAATAAAAGGCCTCACTCAAGCAAATTAATGTTGACTTCAAAGAATGGTGAGGGTTAATAGGTATGAAAGTGCCATTTGGGTTAACAAAGATTGGTACAAAGAGAGAAAAATAACCCAAATGTGTATAATATTCATGATCAAGTATGCAAATGCCCATATGCAAGAGAAATTAAGTTCATTAAGCCCTAGTTCATTTGGAGTTGGTTTCAAGAACAATGTCAATCATCAAACAAACAACAAGTTTCAAGAAGAGTTTTCAAGGCTCGAAGCTTACAAGCTTTTTTCAAGAGATGCTTAAGCTACTTGATATGTTTAGCTAGGATGTCAAATTGAGTTCTAGACATGTGTTCTTACAAGGTTTCTCCCAATGCATGAATGCAGTCTAAATGCTTCTAGACTCAATCATAAAAATGCAAATGGATCAAGTGAAACTACATGAAGATTTTCAAAAAATATCAAAATTTTATGGATTTTCTATGCAAATAAGTATTCATAATGTAATGCATGAGACTCATGGCAAGTAAACAAAACATAAAATGATGTGAGATAGTAGACTCTCCCCCAAACTTACTTCACACAGTCCCTTGTGTGAGAGTAAGCTCAAAAAAGAGATCTAAGGGAAATAAATAAACATAAAACTAAATATGTACAAGGTTGGGGTGACACTTACTTGGAGTTATTGGCTGAATTGGGTGGTAGAGGACCCTTGGCCTCAGATTTATTTCACTTGTAGACATGGGCTGAAGCGGAGAACTGAAAGAAGGTGTCTAGATTCAACCTGAAAAGCTAAATATGTACAAGGTTGGGGTGACACTTACTTGGAGTTATTGGCTGAATTGGGTGGTAGAGGACCATTGGCCTCAGATTTATTTCACTTGTAGACATGGGCTGAAGCGGAGAA
>NC_027756.1:10764234-10768476 GCF_000695525.1 Brassica oleracea var. oleracea | reverse complement strand
CTAACTTGACTTTGTGTGCTTGCTAATCATAAGTATCAAAAGGTTGACCCAATGCACCTTTGGTCCTTCTCCTACAAGAACAAGGAACCAAGTATGCAAAGGAGCACACTACTATCCATAGAAAATAGACAGATTTTTCCTCAAAAAGCTTCACTAAAGATGTGACATGAATTATGAAATGCTCCTTGAAGTTCAGATGATCATAAGAATCAAAAGCATTTGGTGGAGACACAAATTCAACTATAGGCTTAAACGAAGTTTTAACAAAGTAGTCAACTCTATCTCCTTCAATCAAATAAAACACAATGTTCTCATTCTCATGAAAGTTTTTGACAAGGGGGTTTTTCTATCTCAAACAAGAGACTATCAACATCAAGTTCATCCCCTAAATCAGCTAGTTCAAGAAGAGGTCTAGGTTCATCAAACATCAAAAACACATAATTAAGATCAATTGAAGCACAAAGATAGTTCTTGTCAAAACAAACTTCAATATGATCTCTAACAAGCTTTTCTACTCTCAAGTCATCTTGTTTTCTAGTTTCACATATCAGATCAAGACATTCATTGATGAGCACATGAGAATTCAAATCAGAGGCAATCTCTTCAACACATGGCAAGCAAATATCCTCAAAATGAAGTTCTAAAGTCGAATTGCATATACCTTCCAGCTGGGTTGGTGGAACCCAATAAAATACCTCTTTGAGCTGTTGAGCCATTCTTATCTCAATGCCGGTGAGCTCTCTTCCTTCTAGTATTACCCTATGTGACATAAGATTTAACCTGAGCATCACTGCCATGTCCTCTCTTGTCAACATTGAATTCTCTTTGCAAAGCTCATCCATCTTTACCCTCTGTTCTGGTGTGAGTATACTTTCATCAAATGGCTCCTCCATATATGGCTCATCATCATCATCAATGTGATCTTCAAGTGTATCTTCCTCTTCTTGTGGCCAAGCAAAGTGGCTTGCTGCCATCACTAAAAATAGCAAAAGCTAGAATAAAAGGTTAGTAGCTATACAAAAGCAAAACAAAGCATAAGAAAATAAAGATTAATCTCAAGAAAGTTTGAAATCTTAATGACAAATCTACTTAGTTCTCCGGCAACAGCGCCAAATTGATTAGGCGTTAAGCACACACCAATTAACCTAATGTGCCAACAATACCACAGTCGAATGGTATGTCATTGTAGCATTTTTGGATCGAATCCACAAGGAACTGGAGACTTATAACACCAAGAATACACAAGCTTTCTTAATCTAAGCAAACAAGAAGATAGATGATTTGTAACAAACTAATATCCTAGAAATATAAACAAGTGAATCCATGGGCTAAGGGATAAACATCCTAAATATCCACTTAATCAACCTAATCTATCTAACCCATGAATCACAAGTTCACTACTCACTAATCTCCATGAGAAACCTTAAACCATGTAAGGATCAAGGCTAATCATGTTAATGAGCAAGAGAAACACAAATATAAGATGAAGTACTTCCTTAGATTATCAAAAGATTCAAGTTTTTACAAGTTTAGACAAAGTATTGAGATAAAATGAGATAAAAATAAAATTTCTAGGTCTAAATATATTTATAGGAAGGCAAAATTCGAACCGGTTTAATCCCACAAACCAGGATTAAACCGGACTAAACCAAAATTAAATCAAAACTCTCGGCTTGTCTCCTCCAGCTCGACTGAACCGCGGACTGCTCACCTCCGCGACGTCTGGCCGCGGAGAATCTCCAAGCTCCCTGCCTCGTTTCCGCGGCCTTGTCCAAGGGCGTCGTGAACCCGCGGTATTCTCTGTTCATTTTCCGAGTCTCTGCCGTGAAAACGCGGCCTCTCTTACTCCGCTATGGCCACCCGCGGTCTTCCTCTTCGCCGCAATCCACAACAATCAATCTCCAAGCCACTGTGAGCCACCTTCCAAGTCTCCGTCCGTGTTCTGGTCCTCCGCCGTGCTCGGTCTTCACCGTGGCCTCAAGCTTCGCCGTCGTACCTTCCAATCCGGTCATGGTCTTCTTCCCGAAAACCTCCATTGGCGTGAGTCTTCAGTCTCGTCTTTGTCTTCCTTGTCGAGCTCTCCTCCGTGACAGTCTGAAACCACACGTCATTGTCAGCCCAGCCTTAGCCGTCGTCGGGTCGAAGCTCGCCGTGTCGTCAAGCTCCGGATCGGCTTGGAGAAGAAAGCTCGTGAGCTCCAGTGGTGAGTTCTTGCTTATTTGAAAACAGGTCCTCGGAGTCTTGATTATTCACGCATTCGTCCCAAACTTCTCAAGTGTGCACTTTAGATCCTAATGCACATAAATGGACAAATATGCAATGTAGACACCTAAATGCAACTCAAAACACTAATATGAATAATAAATATACGTTAAAAACTATTAAAATCATGAGATATCACACACCAAATTCGGTGTGATACTATTCACCACACTAAAATACTATTTACCGCATTAAAATACTATTCACTTAATTTATTAATAAAATAAACAATTAAATAAATGACAAATAAATACATATAATATTATAAAATAACTTTTAGTGTGAAGTTTGGTGTTATGGTTGGAGAATAACTTTTTTTTAGTGCTGAAATTACATTAAAATAATATGATTTTGACATTTAAATAGTGTTATGGGTTAGAAATGGTCTTATAGATTACTGGAAATTAATGAAATGTGGGGGGAGACAGGTTCCAGGTTTTAGGTATGACATGACTTTCAGGACATCTTGAGAAATTATTCAATAGACTAATGTTAACGTCCCTAATGTTATACGTGTAAAACTTAACTTCACAGAAGTAGTCAACAGAAAATGTAAAAAAACTTACTTTCCTATTGGTTATTATACCTTCTGTACGCATCATTTGAATCATTTGGTATCTAATTATATTTATTGTGGATCGTTTGATTCTCAAACTGTTAATTGTTTTAAATTCTATAAAGTATAAACTTCATATCCTAGCTATCCAACATTACATTTTGTTTGAAACGTGGTCTTTGAGTGGCAAACACACACGCCTTATCTCTTTCTCTCTACTTTTAATCACGGTTTGCCAAGGGGGGAACACACTACAGTTTAGGACGCCATCATATGAGTTAGTAGAGATCTCCCCGGTCCGAATTCTCCTTTTCATCTGTCTCGACTGTCAAGATGTACAGGGTTTTCAGCAGCTTGAAGCGGCAAGGGTCTTCAGCAACTCACGGCAGTTAGGGTTTCCGAGTTGGATCTTCGTTTGAAGCCAGGGTGTGGCCGCGGGATAGTATACGACGGTTCTAAGTGTTAGCCTTGGACACTCCATACTCCGTGAAGTCCAAGAAATTTGATCCGGTTGTCACGGGAGTTGGAAACTTACTTTTCCAATCTTTTTTCGCACAATTTTTTCTTTTTATATGCCTAAATCTGCTTATTGATTGTTGGAGATGGGTTTTGCATCCCTATCAATGTCCGGCCTGATCTCAAGAAAAGCTCATTCAAATTAAAAGTCCAAAAGACAAAATAAGCCCCGTTCGCAAAAATTTGAAAAGATGAAGAAAGAGGTTTAAGAGCAATATTATCGCTCAAAACGTTTTTGGGTTCTTAAATTTTTTTTTCTGATTAAAAAAAAATTAAAAATCTATTTTATAATAGATGAGTTTTTGCTCACTCCTCAGCGCGCCACGTCAGCGTTTTGTGGGCCCCACTTTGAAAAAATGTGAAAAATGTCAATTCCATGGCTCGAACCCGGGTTATTGAGATATAAACACCAACATTTATACCACTAAGTTAAATGATACTTTGTACATTGATGGTCGAACCTAATATATATTTATGAAGGTCGGAAGCTCTTGCTTCTTCGGCTTCTTCTGAGGGTCAGGCCTACAAGTGCGTTATGGGTTTCATTTTTAAATGAAATTCATCACGTTATATGAAAAAAGCTCAAGTTTGCAACAATTATAGTTTTCTCATATTGTAAACTGTTGTCGTTTAACATGAGTTTGAGTTCTTTTCATCACTGTCTAAAACAAGTCTGAGTTAAAGAGTTGCGTCATGTGTCTGTTCGTAATCTATTTTTTCACCGGTGAACTCTTCATGTCCACATCTTAAATCGCTTGATCATAAATGTTCTTGATTTGTAGCCCCTATATAAACCCTGTATATATATAATTCCCATCTTTGATGAGTCCGATCTGCATCTCCACAAAACTCATTGATTCATCTTAGATTTAACCAACTTCTAGAAAATGTTTCTCTCTGCCTCTCCA
>NC_027756.1:10762844-10763964 GCF_000695525.1 Brassica oleracea var. oleracea | reverse complement strand
CATCTTTGAAAGCTGGTTCCATTGTGAAAGTCGATCGTTTTGAGGTTTCTAGGTGCTCAAGCATGTACAAGATAACTGATCATCCATTCCTCGTTCGTTTCATCTCACTAACCATTATTGATGAAGTCATCACAGGTGCTCCTGAGATCAATCTCCAGTCAAGATTAGACTGTTCGATAATCTCCAAATGATTGCGAACACAAACCTAGAAGTCCTAGGTATATTATCATATTGCATCTGGGTTTATATTATGTTTTGATATCATAACTGATCTTTAAACTCATAGATGTGGTTGGGAAAATCCGTTCTGTCCAGGGCTCTGGCCTCACCAAAGAAACAACTCGAATCGTTATCCGTCTCCTCAATGATCCGTAAGAAACAATCAACACATAATTCTCTTTATATTACTGTCTATATTGTGCTAACATCAATAATCAAAAATATTTCATACCCAAGATTTGTGGTCGTCTATTTATCTCTCTTAATTATCAATCTAATTTTACACAAATCTTTATTTTAGTGTTTAAAAGAAACTACAATAACCTAAAAAATCAAACACCAACAACTAAAATCCCAAAAAAGACGAATCATTAATGATCACCTCTCTTTTTGTCAAATCTTACAAATAAACTTCAAAACAAATATACCAAACCAATTAAATCAACTAAAACTCAACGACACATTCATTGAGCCAGCTAAACAAATATAAACTACAAGGCCAAATATTTAACAATTTACAAACTTACTTTCACAGATGCTTACGAAGAAGACGAAGACGACAACCAAGATCAGTGAAATTACCTAAACAAAAAAGCAGAGTAAGTACAAACTCTGATAAATACAACTAACAATGATTTTTGTTTACATATTACCCATCAAATAAAAGAGAAACAAACACAGCCACAACAGGAGATACAAGAGAAAATCCCAACAGACACAAAGGCGGCAACAACATCTCCACCTGTTCACTCCTCTTGTCTAATAAAAATAGTTTACATGCTCAATGTCAACATGCCAACGCTATTGTCTTCTTATGAGAAATACATATATTCGTTTAAAACCCATTAAGACCCAAATACTAATTGTCACTCATTTTATAGTTATTTCTACAAGTCTTCAT
>NC_027756.1:10732312-10762769 GCF_000695525.1 Brassica oleracea var. oleracea | reverse complement strand
CACGAACTATATCAATCACATTACCTTCATAAGTGGAGAACAGTGCATACACAGTACATCATCACAACTCTAACCGTATAACAATAAAAAACTTAAAAAACAATGATCAACCCAAAACGCAAAATTCACAGCTACAATAACTCTAACAAATATTGAAATGAAACAAGAAATATGTGTACAACTTCGCGCTTGCGCGGGGATAATGCTCCTAGTGAACCAAAGTACAAGTACCAAACCAAACGCCTCTTATTTTAGTTACTTTTCCCCTCTGCTTTGGTGTTTTTTTTGGATTCCCCTCTTAAGAAACCTCTGCTCCGATAATGTTGCTCTAACGAGCTCGCACCTATATTTAGGATAGGCGTGCTGACCGGTCAGAAAGTATGTATGATACAGTGATTTACATTTAATACTTTGAGAGGCGAGCTAACCCCGGAAAGAATATTTGACCTCACTCTGACAAAGATCGAATATATGATCTCATCAGTGCCGGCTTTTAGAGTAGTGCACATGGTGCAAATGCTCAGGGTCCCACATTTTTTATGAAATTTTATTTACTATTTAGGGCCTCTTTTTTTAGTTTTTGTATAGCAAGGGTCCAGTTTTAAATTTTAGTTATTGGTCTTAGAAAGAAAAAAATAATATGGCACATGGCCCTTCTACTTCTTGAGTCGAACCTGGATCTCATCACATATTCCAGCCATATTTGGCTATAAAAAAAGACATTAGCTGACCAAACAAAGGACCGATTTTTTTCTCCCTCAAGCGAAGAGAGAATAGAAATAACTTAGCAATCTCAATACTATCTTGTAAGAGCGAACTTGGTTCGAGTACCGAACTCGCCACACATTTGTAAACTTTTTTTATTTCGATTTACTTCTAATATAAACGAGTATTTCGACCAACTTTGTCCTTTTATCAGAGCTGTGCAAAGAACTTCTGATGCCATAAGCCAAATAAAACTATATTATAATTTTCTAATAAACTTTTATATATGCAATATAATTATATAGTAAAAGTGCGGTTTGTGAAATAATTTTAATGAAACATTAACCTACATTTGTTTATTTTTATTTATAAATGATAACATTAATATATAAATACAAGTTTTAATATGAATATTATTGATTATGATTAGTATTATTTTAGAATAAATAATAATCGATGAACTGAAACTAATCCCAAAATATTAATAGTGATCTAGACTTAAGAATAAAATTATTTCCAATTAAGAGTTTATCGCTTCTTTATTTTAATCAATTTACAAATCTATATAGTCTTAAAATATAAGTGAAATTTATTGATTTTCAAATATAATATGGGGATTTTAATTAGTATTTACAAATCTAGAAGATTTTTCTCAAATTCAGGTTATTGTATTTGTAACAAGGAAATTATTTCAAAACCGTCAAAATTTATTGTAAAAACAGATCCATTAGTAAATCTTTATGAGTAACACATGATTGAATTAGGATATATAGATTTTACAACCAATAATACATGATATTAACATGGTTATTAAAATTAAAAAAATAATAACACTAGATTTAGTTTGTAATTTCAAATCCATGAAAATACATAAACAAATAACGCCATTTAGTTTACAAACATAAAAACAATATATATATAAAAGAAAATAGAAATAAAATAAAATTTTCATTTTGAATAAACATATGATTATAATTGCAATTAATTGTTTTATAAATTTAAGTTATGACTTTAGAAATGGTTTAGAAAATGATAATAACCTTGGTCCAAATTAGAAAACTTATTTAAAGGGTGTTTTACCAATGAACCATATAAAAAATTTATGTGTGTATGCCCTTACATTTTACATCAAAACAATGATGCCTAAATCAAGGTTTCAAAATTTGTTTACTAGTCACGGCTCTGCCTTTAATCATTTCTTAGTCATAATCCCGAACACTATAGAACTTCAAAGATCGAATATGAATCACAATAAAGAATAACTCTCTTTATTAATTTGAGAAACTAACTCAAAACTCAAGCATACAATCAATCTCTAAAATCCTTAAGTTATGCAACATGTTTGCATCTACTTATATAAAGATATTATTTCTCCTAATCCTAATAGGTAATATAGTTTAGATAACTCCGAAACATAGTTCCTAATTCCATAACTCGGTAGAATTAGGATAAGCTTATATCTCAAGCAATCTTTAAGCTTAATCCAACATTCTCCCCCTTAAGCTTGAAGTCTTCTACCACTACATCTTGAACTCCAATGAGATCTCTCATCTCCTTGAACTTGATTCTTCCAAGTGCCTTTGTCAAGATATCCGCCTTGTGCTCGTATCCCGGAACGTGTTGCACTTATATAAGTCCTTTTTCTACACACTCCCTTATGAAATGATATCGAGTATGAATGTGCTTACTTCTTCCATGAAACACATGGTTCCTTGTCAAAGAAATTGCTGACTGATTATCAATCCTGATAATCACTTTCTCACCTGAATCGCCCATAATCTCGACAAGCAAATCTTGTAGCCATATGGCTTGCCTAGCTACCTCTGTCCCAGCCATGAACTCAGCTTCGCATGAACATAGAGCCATTGTCTCCTGTTTTTGGGAGCACCATGTAATAGGACTGTTACCAATGTAGAACATGTGCCCGGTGGTGCTTCTACCATCATCTTCATCAACGTTATGACTACTATCACTATATCTTACTATCCTCATAAGCTTCTAGTTACTGTGATGAAATGTGATGCCATAAGTCGTGGTGCCCTGTAGATACCTCAAATATTTCTTCATAACTGCTCCATGTGACTTTCTTGGCGTATGCATGTACCTGCTCAAGACACCTACACTATATGCCAAATCTGGCCGTGTATGAAGCAAGTAGCGAAGGCATCTGACGTTCCTTCTATAGTTTGTTGCATCAATCTCCTTCTCATGGTCAGCCTTCGACATCTTAAGCCCTGCTTCCATCGGTGTGTGACACGAATTACAACTTTTCATCCCGGCTTCTTCAAAGATTCTCAAAGCATAGCGTCTTTGGTTCAACGTTATACCTCCCTCATGCTGTTGAACCTCGATTCCGAGATAATAAGATAACTTCTCAAGGTCACTCATCTCAAACTTAGATGACATCTCTCTTTTGAACTCCTCAATAACACTCACGCTTGTGCCAGTCACAAAGAGATCGTCAACATAAAAAGCAAGAAGAAGTAGATTTCCGCTAACCACCTTTCTATAAACCGACGGCTCCTTTGAACATTTACTGAACTTCAACTCTGTTAGTATCTCATTTAATTTATTATTCCATGCCCTACGTGCCTGCCTACGACCATAGAGAGCATTGTGTAACCTGTAGACCTCAGCTCCCTTCACAACAAAACCTTCGTGTTGTTTAACATAAACCGTTTCTTTCAATTCTCCATGGAGGAACGCCGTCTTAATGTCAAGGTGATGTATTTCCCATCCTCTAGAAGCTGCAAGACTGATCAGGAGTCGAATTGTCTCAATCCTTTCTACCGGTGCAAAGACTTCATCAAAGTCAATGCCATATTGCTGCACATAGCCCTTTGCAACGAGACGTGCTTTATACTTGTTAATACTACCGTCCGAGTTTCTCTACAGCTTAAACATCCACTTAAGACCAATGGGCTTGACTCCGTGCGGTAAATCAACAAGCTCCCACGTTCCATTCTCACTATACTCGCAATCTCATCTTCACATGTTGTAATCAATTTTTGCAGTTCATGTGCTTCTTCATAGGTTTGAGGTTCACAATTTATCAACATGAGTAGTCATTCTCCTTCTTCTTCTTCTTCGATGAGTAGTATATAATCATCAAGATGCTTCGGTTTTGTTGTCTCTCTCAGTGATCGTCTCAAGACCGGAGCCATCTCTGCCATCTCTTCTTCTACCTCTACTTCATCAGCGATCTCCTGTTCTGCATTGTCTCCTTCCTTCTTATTTATTGTTATAAGTTCTCTATTTCCCTCGCTAGATTCATCACCCAAATTTGTATCACCATGAGTCTCGTCGATACTGTGATTCCCAAACTCTCCAACCTTGATCGAGAAGTTTCATGCTTTGTTAGGTTCATCAAGGTGCTCACTCCAGTTCCATCCCTTTGTCTCATCAAAGACCACGTCTCGACTCACTATAACCTTCTGCGTTTTCGGGTAAAGCATATGATATGCTTTTGATTCAGGCTCCGTGCCTAAGTGAACCAGTATACGTGACCTGTCATTGAGTTTCTTAAAGTGGGGCTTGTCTACCTTTGCATAACCGATACAACCAAAGATACGCAGATGGCTTATATTAGGTCTTTTACGTCGAAACGCCTCATACGGTGTTATATCCTTGAGTAATATAGACCACATGTACCTGGAGTGATAATCTATGAGAACAAAGATATATATCTTCCCTCCAGCCGTACTAGGTGTTATTGGACCACACAGATCGCCATGCACGAGTTCTAACACTTTTGTTGCTCTATAGGATGTTGCCTTGGGAAACACTTGTCTTGCTTGCTTCCCAAGTAAGCATGAACCGCAAATCTCTTTCTCGATAGAAATCTGTGAGATTCCTATTACAAGCTCGCGTGAGATCATAGATTTCATAGTTTTGTAGTTCACGTGCCCTAGTCTTGTGTGCCATATACTTGAATCTCCCATTGATGCCGACTGAAGACACAAGTCTTCCTTTAAACCCATGCGAACCTTATAAAGTCTGTTCCTTGACATGTTTGCTTTCACGAGCAGCTTCCCATCACGATCATGCACCGTCAAGTAATCTTCTCTCAGCCTAATGTCACACCCAGACTCTGTAGCATGACCAAGAGAGATAATGTTACTCTTTAGGTCCGGTATATAATAGACTTATGTCATCGTTCTTGCCTCTCCATTACGATCAATAAACTCAATGGATCCCTTTCCCTTGATATCTATCCGCGAGTCGTCTCCAAACTTTACCTTTCCGGTGATAGAGTCATCGAGTAGTCTAAAGTATCGTTTGTCGCCGGTCATATGATTGGTAGCACCATTATCTTAGTACCAAATATTATCTCCACTAGAGTTTGCATCATATTTTCTTGGTACGATACCATCTTCGTTGAGATATACAATCTCGTGGATCAGTTCATCCGCGTCCTGAGTGTCACTATTGTTTTCTTGAGTTTCTTGTAACTAAAGCAAACGGTCCGGACAGTCAGAGGTGTAATGTCCTAACTTGTCGCACCTATAACACATGACCCTCGCTGTATCTCTGCCACCGCCATACCTACTGCGACCTCTTCCTCTGTACCACGAGCCTCGTCCACCTCGACCTCTACCTCGATAGTCGTTGTAGCCATGGTTTGTTTGGTTAGGGTTTGCTTGTGAATCCGAATTCACATACATCAGTTTGTTTGGATCATCTTGAGGTTCTTCTTCTTCATCAGCGATACGTTCTTCATAAGCTTTAAGACGTCCTATAATATCTTTGAAGCTTGTAGTATTTAGGTCTAAGACTTGCTCCAAAGATGCCACAATATGTATATATTTTTTCTGGGGTAGGCTCATCAAAAACTTCTTCACTAGCTTTGGTTCTTCGATGCTTGCCCCAAGTGCTGCCGATTTTGATGTGATCTCGGACAGTTTTCCTCCAAAGTCATCAATTGTTTCATTCTCCTTCATCTTCAGCCTATCGAACTCGTTCATTAAAGTTAGCAATATTGCTTCCTTAACTCTCTCCGCTCCTACATGCCTTGCTTTAATAGCCTCCAAAACCTTCTTTGTCGTGTCAAGCTCGCCGACCTGTAGAATAAGAACCTCTGGTATTGACTGGAATAGAAGCGCAATAGCCATGATATCTCCTCCCTTCGGTTTGTCTGTTGTAGCAACGATATCTCCCATCTCTTATGGAAGGCTCTGATACCAAATATAGAACTTCAAAGATCGAATATGAATCACAATAAAGAATAACTAGATCTCTTTATTAACTTGAGAAACTAACTCAAAACTCAAGCACACAATCAATTTCTAAAATCCTTAAGTTATGCAACATGTTTGCATCTACTTACATAGAGATATTATTTCTCTTAATCCTAATAGGTAATATAGTTTAGATAACTTCTAAACATAATTCTTAATTCCATAACTCGATAGAATTAGAATAAGCTTGTATCTCAAGCGATCTTCAAGTTCAATCCAACGAACACACCACTCAGCATTAATGACTTAACTCAACATTTATGACTTAATCAAATCGTTTGTAACCTAATAAATTTCGTTTTTAGTTAACCGGCCCGTTTGTACTGATCTGATACCCCTTTTTGTCAACTTTGATACCCCTTTTTGTATTGAAATTATTAATGAATAATTTTTTTTATTACCTTTCCGTTTCATTTTTGCTTTAATGCATCTCCTTTTCTATTTTATGACTTTATAGTTTACGGTTTATATTAGGCCTGGGCGTTCGGGTACCCATTGGCATTTGGATCGGGTTTTTTGGGTTTTCGGATTTTCGGGTTTACTCTTCTAGGTCCCTTACTAAAATTTTATTAGTACGGGTCGGGTTCAGATAATAACACTTCGGGTTCGTTTCAAAATTGTATTGCATCATAAAACCCATAAAGTAATCATATATCGTACGGATTCGGGTTATATCGGTTCGGTTCGGATATAACCAAAGTAAAAAACAAAATTTTTGAAGTAAAACCTTAAAAAAACATCTAAATTAAATTAAAATTAATCTATCACATATAAAACTGATAAAATAACAATAAAATGTTAAATCAAACATGAAAACAAACATCATTTGTAAACAATATGTATTGCCTTATAGAGAGTAGACTTTTTATTTCAATGAACAAATTATAAAATACTTATTTATAACTAATTGTGTACTTAAAACATTTATTAGAATTTTAATATTTATTATTATATATAATATTACCACAAATATTAAATTTAATAATTGGAATACTTATATATATTTCAAAATATTTATATTGACTATTAATTTCGGATTTTTCGGGGTACCCGTTCGGGTTCGGTTAATAACACTTCGGGTTCGGATATTTTTTGTACCATCCTACAAGATCCGTTCGGATATTTTTACGTTTCAGGTCGGATAACGGGTCGGGTTTTTTGGTTCGGGTACAGTTCGGATTTCGGGTTCCGGATTTTATGCCCATGCCTAGTTTGTATTATGATTTGGTTAAGTTTGAGAGTGGAATCAAGTATACAAAAAGCAATCCTAGTTGCTTGGTTTTTTGTTGAGATTAGTATCGATTTGGTTATTATTGAGATATCTGATCTAGTAAATCTGTAATTGGATGTATTTATCGTTCAGTTTACGCTTTAGAATCGCTTCGGTTAGCAATCAGAACTGGAAACCAAAGTCAGTCTCATGTTGGTTCGGTTATCCAAGGCCGTCTCTGGAAGGGAAAACATCTATTTCATATGCAATATATTGCGATATGTTTAATTCATTCCTGATTTATATGACCGTGCAAAAACATATTTATATTTTTAAAATTTTCAAATAACATACATGTTATTTATTTTTTTGGAGAAAACATTCAATCGCTATATCACATGCCACATCATCTAATTTTGCTGACCTAAATGTTATGTCAGCTATTTTTGTGGAGGAAAATGCCACATGTACAATAATTATTTTTTAAAACAAAATAGTTATTTTGTAAAAAATGTAAAATTTTATAAATTTTTATTATTTAGTAGAATAAACAAAAATTAATTAAATAAGAAAATATTAATCTTATATAAGAGATGTATTTTTTATATGTTTCGATCCTACCACAATATCGTCTGTATAAGAGTTATATATTTGTTGTAATGATTCAAAATCAGTGCTAGTGTTGCAGTCGTATTACCCTCAGATAATCATGGTTATGTTGTTTAAATTTAACAAATTTAGAGTAACATATCATTATTTTTTAATCTATTAAAACAAAACTGTTCGCATGATTACACAACCGATCTAAAAAATTTCTATACAAACACATAACCAAGATTACATAAGAGTAACTGAACTGATAGGATCAAAACATTATGATGAATATATCTCTTATATATGATTACAATTTTATTATTTAATAAGTTTTGTTAATTTAATAAATAATAAAAATTTATAAACATTTACATTTTCTAAAAAGATATTTTTTGTAAAACAACAACTATTTTGATTTTTTTTAACAAAACTTTTGTACATGTAGTATTCTCGTCAGCAAGATTAACTGACGTAACATCTACGTTAACAAAATTAGATGATATGACAGTTGATGTCGTGACTAATGTATGATTCGCCAAAAAAATAAACAATATGTATATTATTTAATTTTTTAAAAAATATAAATATATTTTTACACAGTCATATAAGCTGAGTATAAATTAAACATATCGGGATATAGGGGGTGATTGGTAGTTGCTGTAGGTGCTGTCCACAGCCCTATTTATTTCTAAAGCACCAAATTCAGAGCAATCAAGCTTTAAATTTTTTTTTTGAAACCACAGCTCTAGAAATAACCTACAGCTGTATAAATGCTCTGCAGAGCCAAATATCCAAAACACTGTTTTAGTGTTTTCATAAAATTCTACAGCAATAAAATTTAAAACCACAGTAAAAACTCTACAGATTTATTTCTACAGCAAAAATTTTAAAGGTACAGTCATTACCAATCAGACCCATACTAGATATGAAACAGCCGTTTTCCTGGAACATAAGCATAGTCTATTTCTCCAACCAAAAGTGAGTCTAGTGGGTTACAATGTAATTTATGGGGCTACACTAAAGTCTTTCTTCTTTGTGCAACGCTAAAGCGTAAATTGCGGAAGAAACGTAACTTATCCCTCATTTCTTAAGCTTAGAGCCGAGTATTAATTATGCACTCTAAGAAAAGAACTCTGAGCCCAACTTTACTTACAATGTTTGTCTTCTAAATGGCTGTAAAACGCAACGAAGGCCGATTAGAAGTTTAGAAATACTTCATATATTTTGGGAGGAGTATATTCGACTATACTCATTTCTTTGATCGTTGGAGCCGTTATTGATAATAATTGTGTATATTTTGAATAATGATGTCATTCTGTTGAGCTTAATAATTTCGCATTCTACCCATTTAATGACCTCTACTTTGTATTTTCATACCCGATATCCGTTATATATTAAAAGAAAATCATTTTAAAAAATAATAACCTTTATTTTTGTATTATTTACAAAACTGGCATGCTGAAGTGGATTCATTAGAAGGCTTCAATTCCAACGTGGCACTCACAGAATGAATGTGGTCGTACCATATTTAAATCTTTTATTCACCTAAGAAAAAAAATATTTTCCTACCATATAATAATGTTTCCACCGACTACAATAATTGTAGTTATAGTTATAGTTATTTACATCTCAATAAACCTGTCTTAACTTGAATCATGCAACTTATATGTCCAACAAAGCAATGAACATGTCTTACATTGTATAATTTTGGTTTTTTTTATGATAATGATAACGATTATAGTATGCATAAGTACATAATCAGTAAATTATGTTGCGCCATTTTTGTCTTTGCTTTGTTGTATTACATTTGTACCTACAAAAAAACAATTTTTGAGTTATTGTTCTTCTCATCGCCATTGTCCATAATATAGCTCTTCAATTTAGTCGAACATGTTACAGAGCTTTTCACTAGAAGTTTACGAAACACAGAAGGTCTCATTTCATTGTTTATATGAAACATATAATGTCTATCAACAACTTATAAATTTTTAATATTAGTTGGTGAAGACTTAATTATGGATGCATTACAATGGTGAAACATGAGGCAATTTCAGTCGTTATATAGTTTAAGAAGTAGATTATTTCTCTCATTTTGGGTCGTTTCGTTTGACCAATAACCATTTTAAGATCGTTGGTTTAATGTATGATTTTAATATGATTTAACGTATAATCCAATTTTGGTTTTGTTTTATTTGGTTTTCTGTTATATTAAGAAACATTTACTTTAGCTTTGTTGAACTTATATATTATAACGGGGTACATACATGCATTTAATAGTTTAAATAAATATAGTGATGATAGGAGATTCATAGTTTCACAAAAGAAAATATTATATTAATGTAAGAGTGTGTAGTTCAAGGTCATATGTTATATCGGACAACTTGAATCATGCAATTAATTATCTTTATATTTTAATTATTTAAAACTTTCAATAAAAAGAATGTACATAGCTATTCCGAAACTTGGTTCCCAAGTCTAATATTTTTCATCAGTTTTATGAACTCCTATTCTATATCAGTGTCTAACTGAAAGTTTCCTATATTGTTATTGCTAATTATGCAACAATTGACCAAAATTTACTCCTTAGTATCCCTTATATATTAATTGAGAAATATTGCAACTTTTTTGTAGTCACGTGTTATCACTAAAATGATTTTTAAAATCTTTAGAGAAATAAGTTGGTTCATCTAAATATATAATAAGTTTTTTTATTAAACTAACCATAAATTCATTGTTAATGTTCTTTATTATTTCCTTAAATAAAAGTTATAGAATTTCCTAATGTGGTTAAAATATATATGATAACTAAGACTTTGTAAAATAAAATTTGATGAAAATTAGTATATCTTCTATCATATTTTTTTTTTAATTTTAAACTATTAAAATAAATTAAACAATCACATTAACCATATAATAAAAACTGTTAAAAGTCTTACATTCAAATTTTGTGATCCATGATTTAAATTTCTTATTATGACAAGATACAAATCATTATAAAATCACATAAGTAGAACATCAAATAATTATTAAGATTAAAAGATATATATACATATATATATCGTTTTAAATTAAACTATATACCATATAAAATACATAAATATTTTAATTTTAAAATTTACTTTGAACACTTTTTTGATAAAACTTTGAACAAACATTGACAACTTAATTTTTTAAAAATTATAAATTACTAAAAATATTAATCCCACAATAAAAATTCTATTATCAATAATTTAAATTTTTTGCTATAAAAGATACAAATGATCAAAAAAACTAGGAAAATTGCCACAAATACTACATTCATAGTACCACTTTTCATGTTTACACTAACATGAAATTTTTTTTAAAATAGTTTCAAACATAATTTTCGATTTTCACTTATTTTTTTGAAATAAGTATAATTCAAAAATATAAAAAAAAATATTTTTTTTAATTTAAATAATTATTTATTATATATATATAGAACAAAAGTATAAGAATCTTTTGCCACTTAATGAAGAATGTATTTTTGAAAATGTCTCTTTAGTGGTGGTAAAGATGAATAATGATACCATGAAAATGGTAAACATGAAATTCCCTTTAAAAACTATATGAGTAGAAATCATCATTTAATATATATTAATATTAAAAATATACTATATATGTGAGTATCATTTAAATTTAATTATATATCATATCAAATAGAAAAAAATATATTATTTAGATTAGTAAAATTTATTTATATGTTTGCACCAATTTAATTATATATATGATAGTTACTGACTTTTTAATTATTCAATATATATTTATTATTTCATAATATGTAAAAAACATATAATCCATAATAGTTTATATAAAATGATCATTCTGCGTTATGCGCAGGTCTTAATCTACCATCCATTAAAAGGGGCTATAATCAGATAAAGAAAATGGCAAACCAATTCGATATTTTGTAAATGTAGTAAGAATCTTTACAGGTAGTGAACAAAAAAGAAAAGAAAAATAAGAATCTTTACAGGTTGTGGTTTTGAAACATTCAACAGAAGAGGGCGACTTTTACTTTCCTTGTTCCTTGAAAACAAAGGCACAGAAGTCTTATCTATAGAAGAAGAATTCAAAGTCAAGGGTAATAAAATTCAGATGAAGACGCGCTAAGACGACTAAAAATAAGCCGTTGTACCAGTCTCGGTCGCCTATTAAATAAAGGAAATTAATAATCTGACGAAATCAACAACACGTAACTATCATATACTTGCTATATGGTCTTCTCCGTCGTACGGATTTACGCGTTCAAGCTTGGACTATTCATGGGATATATGATCTTTCCCACCTATTCCGTTTATTTTGGATATGATTAACCATGGTTTCTTAGCCGGAGTTCTTAATTCATAATTTGACATTTTTTTAATTTTTTACATTTTTCGGCTAAAAATCTAAAAGACGGTTCTTAGATTTTCTTAGTAAAAATCTAAGAAAAACTAAGAACCGCCCCAGTTAAGAGATTGGGGATAATAATGGTTTCAGGTACGAACTGATTTAAATGTAACGTGATGAAAATAAATCAAATAATGGTATAGTACCCCCCTCCCCCCCCTATCTGCACATCTCGTTATCTTGGTAGAGTTTATATTTTTATTTCCAACAATGTTGTCCACACAAAAAATGACAAAATCATCTATCCGAACTATGAAACAATTACAGTGTGATTCTAATAGTAACAAAAACATATAAATACATAAATATATGTAAAGAGTTTTGTTATTATATATTAATGGCGGTGCGGTGGGGTTTGTAAACATTTAATAAGCAGTTGTACCAGTCTCGGTCGCCTATTAAATAAAGGAAATTAATAGTGTGACGAAATCAACAACACGTAACTATCATATACTTACTATATGGTCTTCTCCGTCGTACGGATTTACGCGTTCAAGCTTGGGCTATTCATGTGATATATGATCTTTCCCACCTATTCAGTTACCTAGTTATTTAGGTACGAACTGATTTAAATGTAACGTGATGTAAATAAATCAAATAATGGTATAGTAACCCCCCCTCCTCCTAGTGCCGTCTTAACCAATATAATAGCCCTGGGCGAAACACGAAATATATACATTTTTATAAATATTCTCTATATTTTTTCTTCACTGCATTTCTTATAACTTGAGCTTTAAGAGCATCTTCAATGCAACACTCCATTTTTTGCACTATAATGATACAACGCCAAAATGGAGTTAGATTTTACTCCAATGTATTACTCTATTTTTTACCCCAAAAATAATATTTTAGAATGATCCTGCTTTTTTTGTCATCAAGGATCCTACTTTTATTTAATTAATAATTGTTATTAATATTTTCTACTTATGAAAGTTATCAATTTACTCCAACTATCTATATTTACAGAACTTCCATAAAAAAATAATTCATTTAAATTAAACGTTTATTATTAAAAACTACAATATTATATATAAGATATCATATTTTGGTTCAATAATGAGCATTGAAATATTTTTCACAAATGGTAAATTGGTGCATTTCACAATGAATAATGAGCTTCTTTATCTTTGATTTACCTAAATTGAAGAAGAAAATTTTAAAATCGGTCATTTTCATCGTTTGGATGATACTTCACTGATCTTAGCGGTTCCAAAAATGATTTACTAGATTATTAAATTACTTATTTTATGATTTTTTTATTTTTTATGTTTAATTTTGATATTTTATTAGTTTATGCATCTTTATGTAAAATTATTAATTAATCTCTTATGAAAATCATATTTTTATGTTATTGTACTATTTTTAAATATTTAAGTATGAAATAAAAACATTTAAGATTTAAAAGATCATTCTCTAAATAAAAAGGTTTCAATGGAGTAACCCTATCCATTACTCTTTTTGGAGTTGAAAATGGAGCGAGGTTAGAATATATTTTACTCAAATATGATATTTGGAGTAGAAAATAAAATATGATTGGAGATGACCTAAGACTTTAAATAAATAGAAAAATATATGTCAAAAAGAATGGTGAAAGTACAAATTTCTTCTTATTTATATTTTAATAAATAAATTAAATTTACTTAATTATAAATCTTTTTAATAATTTAACAAATTGAAATAGACCTTTAAAACAATAAAAAAAAAATTATGGACCCATGGCAAATGCCCATATTGCCATGGGTAAGAGCCGGCCCCTCTCATCTATCTGCACATCTCGTTATCTTGGTAGAGTTTATATTTTTATTTCCAGCAATGTTGTCCACACAAAAAAAATGAAGAAATCATCTATCCGAACTGCGAAACAATTACAGTGTGATTCTAATAGTAACAAAAACATATATATACATAGATATATGTAAAGAGCTTTGTTATTATATACTAATGGCGGTGCGGTGCGGTTTGTAAACATTTAATATAGATGAGCTCGTGAAATTAAATTTTACCTATTAAAAAAAGAAATAAAATCAAATCAGGACCATCAGATGATAATGAATCATGGAAACAAAGTTTGGTGACTTATTAAACATAAATAGAAAGCTTTATAAATAAATAAATATATAATTTGTGATAACATATATAAGTGTTGAGGATTGGTTAGCTACCCTCCTGTCTTTCAAATCTATTTTCCCCACTATAAGTTTATAACATTACTCAGGCAAATTTTAAATTTTATCTATTTAAATCGGAATAGCAACATGCGGGACTGAAGAACAACTACGGTGTAGTTGTAATAGTAACAAAAACATATATATATATATATATATATATATAAGTTTATGTAGAGATTTTTGTTACTATTAAATGTGGTGCGTTGTGGGCGGTTTGTAAACATTAAGAGCCTTAGACTCATCCTATTTAGAATCTACCACATTTAAACCTCAAACCGGTTTAGGCTTATTTGGTTTTAAGATATATTAGTATTATTCATTTAGACCATGAATATTACATTGACCCACTTAAATCTATTTAAAATGATATGTGATTTTTTAAAAAGATTATTTATAATGTAAAACTATTGAAATAAAATTATAAAAATTATTTAAAGAGAGTTTTTGAAAAAACGTTTAAGTTAATTTATTTTTTTTAATGAAAATTTGAGAAAAGTAATTTAAAACAAAATTCGGAGAGCCACTATTTTGTTTTAAAAAAGTTAGAAATTATTTTTGGAAAAGTATATATATATATATATATATTAAAATATATTTAATTATTAAAATATATTTAATTAAACATGTTAATAGGATCTTCGTCAATTTTAGGTAAAATCTCGTTTAATAAATAGATCTTAATAGCACTACTTATTTAAAACTTGTTAAACTAAATATATCTAAATAAACATTTATTTATATCAAAAGTCCATTTAAAACCTGATAAAAACCCTCATTTTAACATCATAATCATGATATTGCATCTACATCATTAAGCTATATGTTTTCTTTACTTGATCTCATGCCGCTTCCACACCATTTTTCTTTCTTTCTTTTTCTTTACCCTGAATTTTGGTAGACACACATTTTTAATTTAGTTATGGTTAGCCACTATGCATGGTCTTTTTTATTTGTTGATAATTTTTAAATGTCAAATGGCCCCTATAATATTCGATAGCAATACGAAAGTCAAATCTTAATACTATAAGCAACAAACGATCTTGCACTTGTGTGCTGCCAAAAGAACCTGGTAATTAAATAATACATAACCAGTTTAGAGGTCGTCTGTATCTGTCATCTGTGTCACTAGAATAAGATAGAATTTCTAATCAATTGCTATTATGACCATATATCCTATAACATATAGGGGAGAACACAAATCAAATATTTGGGGTTTTTGAAAATATTCGTGATCTCGATTCGATAAGATCCATAGCTAACACTGAATATCTACAAATTTTTATATTTTAACCAAGTATCTGATTTGATCGGTACAAATAAAATAAAATAAAATAAAATAAATCAAAAATAATATATAATAATAATATTTTAATATAAAAATAAAATTTATTCACGTTTTCAAACTTTAAAGACTAAAATAATCAATTTAATAAATAAAATAATATAAAAATAATATAACATATAATAATTATATAATTTATATATATTCTTTTTAATTTATATATATATTTTTTTTATGTTGTTGTCAAAAAAAAATAATAATAACAAATCAGGTCAAATATGATATTTATGATTAAAAATATATGTATTTGTGATTTGTTTCGTTTCTTACGAATATTACATATAATTATTTGTTTTACTTTATAGAATTACGGATATTCAGACTTTTTGGTTTGAATTGAAACAAATAACAAATCATATCAAAAGTTACCGGCATTTTGTCTAGCCCTAATAATATAGTAAAACTAACTTAAACCACTTCTATTTCTTTTTCTGATATAGAAATTACTGTTTTCCTCTATATTTAGAGCATAAATAACATTATTTTATTATATAGATATAGTATTTACAAAATGGTCTTTTAGTTCTTTTTTAATTATGAATAAAAATAAATATTTTATAGAAACACACAACTTTTATATAAATGAAACCATACTTTCTATTTACATGATAATCTTTTTTAAATAACTCTCTAATTTAGATAATATCATAATTTTATGAAAATATTTTATAAATTAAAATAAATGGGCTTAAGTATCAAATTTCACCAAATAAAATGTATTATCTGTAAAATAAAGAAGAATATATCAAAGTATTTATTTTAGAGAAAAAATAGAAGAATACATTGGAGATAAACATATCTCTATTATAGTATTCTACTATTTTAGAGGAAAAAAATAGAAAATATACGGGAAATGGTCTAATAATCACATTAATACATGTCAAAAAGGTGTAAGGGAGAAATGAATACCACAATAAACATACATACTCTCTTGTTGGCATTATGGGATCCGGAGGATGAAAAAATAAAAGGTTTGAAGGCATTAACGTGGTGGTGTTTGGGAATTCAGGGTATCTTTAAACCCAAATTTGGTAGCTCAAGAGAACATTTATATTTATTTTTTTTAAATGAGAGTTCTAAGTTGGAATTGTCGTGGAGCGAGAAGCAAGTGGACTATAAGTTATCTAAGGGAAATATGACATAAACATAAACCGGTTTTTTTATTTTTATCTTTAATTGTTTTAATAAATTTTCTTTCTTTTGGAGTTTTATTTGGTTTTACGGGGAGGGGGGCAACAGTGTTTGAATTGTGCTTGTCGCGAATGGTATCTTGAGTTTGTGGTATTTTGATGATTTTTTCTACACGGTACCTTCGGGTTTTGGAAACATGGAAGTTCTTGGAGTCTTATGGGAAGTACTGGATGTGAATAAAGACTGTTGTTTTATTTGGTTGGTGATGGGTTGGTTCGTATATATGTCTGTAAGGCTCAGTTGGCAGGAGGTTGGGATTCTGGTATACTTATGGTTACTAAAAGGAATAAGGGGTTTGAAGTGGAAAGGCGTAAGGTGGTGTATCAAAAATGTAAATGAGTCTCTGTGCCCTGGGATCATATGGCGTTTTTTTTGTATCAAAGAGGTTACAAAGAGGTTCATTTGGTATATGAGATGAATTATGGGGTACACCTACTGATTAATCAGCAACTAATAGAGAATGAGGGCATCATATTTTTTAACTATACATGTATATATTTAATATGGAAAATGGGGAGCATTCGGCAAGTTATGGAATATGGAATACTAAGCTATAACATTATATATCAAGAGGTTAATGGATCTGTAAAGGTGATGGGCATGTTATGCTATTTACACGAGCATCTTCTTGCTAAATGGAAGAGAGTGAAGCGATTTTATGTGTATAATGGGCTAGTGGGAATGAAAAGGAAAGTATACTATTTGAGTTTCAAAACGTTTGCACATAATGTTTTGGTTAGACTGTTGTATGGATATAAGATGACGCTTACAAGTAGGACAAATGGGTCTAAAGGGCGCGTTTGTGACTATCAAGGGTTCGTTGTATATCTGATAGTAGTGGTGGCATGGCGGTTTTGGGAATTCGTGATCAAACTGTTGGGTATCTTTAAACCTCAATCTACCGGCTCGACTGAGCAATGTATATATTATTTTATATGAAAATATTAAGTTGGAATTGCAGAGAAGTCATTGGACTATAAGTTATCTTCGGAACACATGGCATAAATATAAACCAGAATTTTTGTTTTTATCGGAAACGAAACAGGAATTTGGATTTGTTCAAAGGCTCCAATCACACTTTGGTTACGATTGCCTGGTTACGGTGGATCCAAATGAGAGAAGTGGCGGTCTCGCTCTTTTTTACAATAATGAGTACCAAGTTAGTATTCTATATTTTAGTAATAGAATGATAGATGTTGAGGCAGTGGTCAAAGAGAAACAAGATTTCCTTACTTTTGTATATGGAGAGCCGCGGTTCAAAAATTAAGAGAACAGGTGTGGGAGAGATTAACTCGGTACGGATTATCACGCTCGGAGCCCTGGTTTATTACAGGAGACTTAAATGAGATTACTGGGAGTCATGAAAAGGATGGGGGATCTCTAAGATGTGCGGCTTCCTTTATTCCTTTTAACAATATGATAAGGAATAGTGGTTTACTAGAATTCTCGGCTCGAGGTAATAAAATGTCATGGCAAGGACGGAGAGGTAAAGGGAAAGGAGCAGTAACGGTCAGATGTCGACTGGATAGAGCTTTGGCTAATGAGGAATGGCATACACTTTTCCCATGTTCTTATACAGAATACTTGAGACTGGTGGGATCGGACCATCGACCTGTGATTGCTTTTTTGGAGGATCAAGTATCAAGGAAAAAAAGGGGACAGTTCAGGTTTGATAAGAGATGGATAGGCTAAGAAGGACTAATGGAATCAATTGTATTGGGGTAGACAGAGAACCACGAAGGCCAATCAGAGGATTTCATTACAAAAATTAATAATTGCCGTCATGAAATTTCGTCATGGCGAAAAGACAATCAACCTTATGGAAATGACAAAATTCTGAACCTCCAACAAGCACGGGAAGAAGTACAAACATATAACAATAGATCACAAGAGGATATTATTGAGATTTTCAGGAAATTACAAGAGGCTTACAAGGATGAGGAGGAATATTGGCATCAGAAGAGTCGAAATATGTGGTATTCATCTGGGGACCTTAATACAAAGTTTTACCATGCTTTAACAAAGCAACGTCGGATCCGAAATAAAATAGTAGAGCTCCATGATGAAGCAGGTAATTGGGTCACAGAGGAGACTGGAGTTGACAAGGTGGCGGTAGATTATTTTGATGGTTTATTCAGTACGACTAATCCAACGGAGTTTGATAATTTTCTGGAGGAGATAGGACCATCAATTTCTCCCCAGATGAATCAAATGTTACTGCGATTAGCAACGGAGGAAGAGGTTCGACAAGCGTTATTTATGATGCATTCAGAGAAAGCGCCGGGCCCGGATGGAATGACAGCTCTATTTTTCCAGCATTCCTGAAGTGTCGTTAAAAAGGATGTGACTGAGTTGGTGAATAATTTCTTGGTTACAGGTGAAATGGACCCACGGTTAAATATAACTAACATTTGTATGATCCCAAAAATAGAGACCTAAAAAGATGACAGAACTCAGGCCGATAAGCTTATGTAACGTTGGTTATAAGATTATCTTGAAGTTTTGTGTCAAAGGTTGAAAAGTTGTCTTCCCCGTCTAATTTCAGAAACACAATCAGCCTTTGTGGCAGGAAGGTTAATATCGGATAATATTCTTATTGCGCAGAAAATGTTTCATGGTTTGCGAACTAATAAGTCTTGTCAAAATAAGTTTATGACAATTAAAACGGATATGAGTAAAGCATATGATCGGATAGAGTGGAATTTTATTGAAGCTCTCCTACAAAAAATGAGATTGGATCCACATTGGGTTAAATTAATGTGAGGGTGTATATCTTCAGTTCAATATAGGGTACTTATCAATGGACAGCCAAGAGGCTTTATAATTCCTCAGCGGGGATTACGTCAAGGAGATCCCATAACCCCTTATTTATTTATTATGTGTACTGAAGTTTTAATTACAAACTAGACCTTGACCCGCCCGACCGGGCGGATATTTATTTTATGTTTTTAGTTTTTTTAGTTTATATTCAATGATGTATTTGTAGTATTTAAACATAAATTTATATTGAAAATTAATCTTTGCAGTTATAATAAAAATTAAAATTAAAAATTCAATAAAATATTATGATATAAAATTTATCCAAATTAAAATAATATAGAGGTGAGTCATAATTTTTTTCAATTTCAAAATCTTAGCATTCCTTAAAAACAAAGCAAATAAATTTATAAATACATAAAATATATAAACATATTTGGAACTATTATATCTATTAAAATAAATTTGTTAAAGAAAAATAATCTTGCGCTGTTATTGTTTATTTCTAGAGCTTGACACGTGACCGTATAAATATTTGCTTTCACTTAAAACAATTTCTTTGTACTAATGGTATAATATATATTTGTAAATTAAAATGTATTACATACTTGTTAATATAAAATTTTAAAACATAACAATTTTATTTATTATTATGAATAATTATATTTTGTGATTTTAACAGTCTATTATATCACAATGTGTCATATAAAAAATCCAATATTTATAACTAATAGGACTTATATTATGAAAGAATTATACTAATAATATATTAATAAATTATTTTATATTTTATTTATATGTTATATAAATTGATTATGATGTGCAATTTTTTATTTTATCATGTATTACTAACAAATATTAAAAATATTTAATATGTTAATATAAAATATATTAGGAAATCTATTTTGGTTAAGATTTGATTAAGGAAATCAATTATTTAAATTAGGAAAAGACATTAAATGATTAAATCTATTATTTAAATTAGGAAAATACAAGAATAGTTAAATATATGTTCAATAAATATCTCAATGGCATTCTAATGTAAATAAATTGTAAAATTAAGGGGTATTTTTATTTTGTACTTCTGTTTTAATAATATAGATTTAATATGTTAATATAAAATATATTAGGAAATAGAAATCTATTATTTAAATCTTAAATCTATTATTTAAATTAGGAAAATACAATCATACTTAAATATATGTTCAATAAATATCTCAATGGCATTCTAATGTAAATAAATGATAAAATTAAGGGGTATTTTTATTTTGTACTTCTGTTTTAATAATATAGATTCAAAAAAAGCGGAACGGAGAAAACAATTATCTGGTATGAAGGTAGCAAGAGTGTGTTCAGCAATTTCTCATTTGCTATTTGCAGATGATAGTTTTTTCTTCTGTAAGGCAAACAAACAATAGTGTCAAACTATTCTCAGGATACCAAAGGACTATGAGGCTGTTTCAGGGCAACAAATTAACTTTCAGAAATCATCAATTCAATTTGGCCATAAGATTGAGGAAACCAGTCGCCAAAAGTTAAAGAGATATTTTGAGAATTCAGAACCTAGGCGGGATGGGATCTTATTTAGGACTGGCAGAAAGTCTAGAAGGATCTAGGGTACAAGTGTTTGGCTTTGTACAAGAGCGTCTAAATAATAGGGTGAGTGGATGGACGTTTAGATTTTTCACCAAGGGAGGAAAAGAGGTGATTATTAAATCGGTGATCACGGCTCTGCCAAATCATGTGATGTCTATGTATCGGTTACCGAAAGCTACAGTGAAAAAATTAACGAGTGCAGTAGCTCAGTTTTGGTGGAGCCCAGGTGGAAGTACAAGAGGTATGCACTAGAAATCATGGGATAAATTATGAGAACATAAGGATAATGGTGGCCTAGGATTGAAGGACTTGACTGATTTTAATACGGCGATGCTTGGAAAGCAGCTGTGGAGGCTGATCGAGAAGCCAGATGCCCTTTTCTCTCGAGTTTTCAAAGGACGATATTACAGGAATGCTTCACCCCTGTAACCGATTCGCTCATATTCCCCGTCATATGGTTGGATGAGTATTATCTATGCTAGATATCTGGTTTGTAAAGGACTAATCAAAAGGGTTAGAACAGGATCATCTATTTCAGTATGGAATGATCCCTGGATCTCATCCACTCGCCCGAGACCAGCTAACAAAAACCTTCATAACAGTTATCCGGACCTCACAGTGGATGCTCTCATTAATCAGGAATCCTGAACATGGAATCTACAGGCAATTAGGACTTTGGTGGAACCACACGATGCAAAGATGATTGAAAGTATTCCTTTGAGTAGAACTCAGATGGAAGATAGGAATGAATGGCGCTTCACCAATAATGGGAAGTATACGGTACAATCAGGGTATCAAGTAGAAAGGATCCACCCTCACAAGGAAAAACCGCCAGATTTTTATGGACCCAATGTAGATATTCTCAAAGCTTTCTGCTGGAAAGTGAAGTGTCCTCTGAAGTTAAGGCATTTCTTATGGCAGTTATTGACAGGTTGTATAGCGGTAACAAAAAAACTAAAAGCGAGAGGAATACAAGGAGATACATGTTGTGCACGGTGTGGCGATCCGGAGGAATCAATAAATCATGTGTTATTTGAATGTCCCCCGACACGTCAAGTGTGGGCACTATCTAAGATCCCATCGAATCCAAATATTTTTCCTATTGGCTCTATGTTTGCTAATATAGATCATCTGTTCTGGAGAGTTAACCCAAAAATGGAGGACCATCAGTTCACATGGATACTATGGTACATTTGGAAGGTCGGAATAATAAAGTTTTCATTAATATTGATATTGATCCGAGGGAAAACGCTTAACTTACCAGAATTAGAATCAACACTTTGGGCTGAGACACATGTTACCAATAACCCCAGGGGCGTACATGTAGTACAGACCAGACCTAATGCAGGAACTATAAGAAGATGGTGTTTCACAGACGGTTTTTGGAAAGATAAGGATTTATTTTCCGAACAGGGCTGGTTCAGCACACTACCAGGGTTTGAGGGTTTGTTAGGAGTAAGGAATGTAAGGGCAAGTCTCTCACCCCTTCATGCGGAGACAGAGGCTTTAATTTGGACAATGGAATGCATGAAGAATTTAAGACAGTTTCGGGTTACGTTTACAACAGATTGTTCTCAACTGGTGAAGATGGTTTCGGAACTAGAGGAATGACCAGCATTTGAAAGCTACCTGGAAGACATTAAGCTTTTGAGAAGAAGCTTCACCAACTCAGATATCGTTTATATACCTAGGACGGAAAACATAAGGGCGGATCGCTTGGCACGCAGTGCTAGGAAACAATCGTTTTTCGTCGTACACATAGATGCAGAGTTACCACCTTGGCTTATAGAATTTACATGAGTCAGTGAATTTTTTGCTGTAAAAAAAAAAAAATACCATTACTTGGGTCCCAATCGTATGCTTTCTTTACATTTCCGCTTACAACTGTATGTAACTTTTTTTAATCCGGATATATGTTTATTCCTTAATTTTGAGTTTTCTAAAAAAAAATTTAGTACTTGGTCAAAACTTTATCATCTCGTTATGACTAGTCGATAATTATTCCAAGTTTGATAACTTAGTGAACATAAATAGAAGCTTTATTGGAAATCAAAATAATATTCTAATATATAATTTCTGATAACATATAAGTATTGTGGATTGGTCAGCTACCCTCGTGTCTTTCAAATCTTTTCCCCATTGTAAGTTTATAACATTCAACGCAAATTTAAAAATTTCTGCTTGCTTCTACAAATTCAACGATCCATCATACAGATTATATAACACACAAACAGAGAAATACGAAGATATATAATTACTAATGGCGACGGATCGGTTCATTGTTGAGGTTGAGAAGGGAAAAGAAGGCGTAGATGGAGGAAGTCCGTCGGTCGGCTCGGTTTACCGGAGTATCTACGCCAAAGACGGTTTTCCTGAACCTGCCGATGATCTCCTCAGTTGCTGGGATATTTTCCGGTTAGATATCTCTCTTCTCTAGCTAGCTCATGGGACAAACTATCTATCAAACTCCCACCTGTTTGGCTTCACTGATTCATTTTTTTCTGAATTTCTTGGTTGTTACATTATTTCATCTTGATGTTTTATTATAAATTTGAAGATTTTCTGGTGAAATTTTTCTGGGTGTAAATTTCAGTTTCTGAGTTCTTGGTGATGTTTTTGTTCTGTTCATATTCGTGGTAATTTTTTCCTGTGTTTGTTTTCTTTTTCGGTGAACATTTCCTTTTGTGCCTCTGTTCACTGATATTAATAACAACAAAGAATACTTTTCCACAAGTTGTTGCCTTTGGGCCCATGTTCATAGGCTCATAGCTATTATTTATTTGGTATTAACAACAAAAGAAAGAACTACTTCTTTCGTTACATTTTTTTTTAAATTGATAATTTTTTTGTTTTATCAATATTTAATATATTGTTTTGTTTGATTTTGTTAATTAATGAATTAAAAATAAGAATAAGACCTGAAAAATATTTAATATTTGTATTGAAACTGTAAAGTATACTTATAATGAAACAAATTTGAAAAGCTAAATCGATAGAAGTGTTCATTGTTAATTTATGTTTTGGTTTCAGCTTATCTGCGGAGAAATCTCCAGATAATCCTATGCTTGGTCGTAGAGAAATTGTTGATGGAAAAGTAAGATCTCAGCAACTTAATAAGGAGTATCAAACTTTTAATAAGAATAATTATTTCACACAACTCTTGTTTTGTTCTAACAGGCAGGGAAATATGTGTGGCAAACTTACAAAGAAGTATATGATATAGTGATCAAGCTTGGAAACTCTATCCGGACTATTGGAGTTGGAAAAGTAATTACTCTCCACAACATTTTTGACTTATGTAACTATATATACAAGTAAATGCATCTATCTCAACTTTATTGTTTTTGTGGTCCGCAGGGAGAGAAATGTGGTATTTATGGCGCCAATAGTCCTGAATGGATTATAAGCATGGAGGTAATACGAAAGTAACATATCATGTTGATTGAGCTTTAATATATAACTAGGTTAAGATCCGCGCTTTGCGCGGAATCAACATTATATATATAAATTATTTTATGTATTAAATATTTTTACATATTATAAAATAATAAATATATATTAAATAATTAAAAGTCAGTAACTATTAAATATATAATTAAATTGGTACGAACATATAAATCAATTTTATTAATCCAAAAAATATTTTTTTTTATTTGATAGGATATGTTATTAAATTTAAAGGATACTAACATAGATAATATATTTTAGTATATTTTTAATATTAATGTCTATTAAATGATGATTTCTACTCATAGAGTTTTTTTGATCATTTGTATTTTTTATAGAAAACAATTTAAATTACAGATAACAAAATTTTCATTGTGGGATTAATAGTTTATTATTTTATAATTTTTTTTAAAAAAAAGTTGTCAATGATCGTTCAAAACTTTTATCAAAAAAATTGTTCAAAGTAAATTTTGAAACTAAAATATTGTATTTTACATGGTTTATAATTTAATTTAAAACGATATATATATTAATCTTAATAATTAATTAAATTAGACTTTTTACTTATATAATTTTTGTAATAATTTGTATTTTGTCATAACAAAAATTTTAAACCATGAATCATAAAATTTGAATGTGAGATTTTTAACAATTTTAGTAATTTATAGCCGTTTGTAAAAATTTAAAATATAACATATACATAAAAATTTAAATTTTTATTATATGGTTATTGTGGTTGTTTAATTTATTTAATAGTTTAAAATTAAACAAATATGATAGAAGATAGACTATTTTTTATCAAATCTTTATTATTCAAAATCATTAATTGTCATATATACTTTAGCCACATTAGGTAATTCCGTAAATTTTATTTAAGGAAATAATAAAGTACATTAATGATGAATTTATTGTTAATTTAATAAAAAAATTTATTATATAATTAGATGTACCAACATATTTCTCTAATGATTCTAAGAATCATTTTAGTGATGCCATGTGGCTACAAAAAGAAGTTGTAATGCTTCTCAAATAATATATAGGAGATTGTGGTTACCAAAAACTAGGTTTATGAAACAGTAATAAATCTAGTTTCCTGAAAATGTTTTATGAATGTCGCCATTTAAACCCAATGTTTTTTATATAAATAATTTTAGGCTTGCAACGCTCATGGACTCTACTGTGTACCTCTGTATGACACTCTTGGTATGTACATAAATGTGTATATTCTATTGTTTGATTTTCCATTACAACCAAAACTAGTGCTGGGCAAATAAACCGAACCCGAAAACCCGAATCGAATCCGATCCGATAAAAATGAATCCGAACCGATCCGAATCCGGTATAAATACCGAATGGATCTTGTTTTATGGTATTTCGGGTTATGGGTATTATCCGAACCGACCCCGAACCTAAATGGATATCCGATAGAACCCGAAACATTCAAAATTCCCAAAAATAACTTGTACCAAACATGATCTCAATTCCTAATATGTATTCAAAATATATTGAACATCTAAAATAATTATCTATTATATGAAGATTGATGGTTGAATGTTGAAGTTTTTAGATTTTGGTTTGTTTTCATTGAATAGTGTTTTTTATTTCATGAGAACTTGGTTTTCGTTTTATGCTTTCATTTATTTGGTTTTCTTTCGATCAATAACTATGTTTACCTTTCATTTGATTTTGAATGATCACATTTGATGTTTTTTTTTGAACCGATTTTATTTATGTTTTGGTTACAAAATAGGTACAAATCAAGTATTTTAAAACCGAAGAACCAATTTTACTTATTTTTTGGTTACGACGTAGATATAAATCAGGTACATTTAAACTTAAGAACCGATTGAGACCCGAACTCGAAAGTACATCGGGTTGAACCGGTTCTTTGAAGATTTACAAATCCCGACCCGAACCTGATAGAATCCGAACCGGTCCCGAACCGAATTTTCATATAACCCGAATGGGGCTGATTTTGATAACCTGAAAAACCGAAACCCGATTGGACTAAACCGAAACCCGATTGGGACCCCGAATGCCCATGCCTAAGCAAAACCTTACTCTTTTTTTACCCACGAGGTATTCCTATATGTATGTATGTATGTATGTATGTATAATACTTTTGGCAAAACCTTACTCTTTTTTTACCCACGAGGTATTCCTATATGTATGTATGTATGTATGTATGTATAATACTTTTGGATCACTGAAGCTGAAACTTTGTTCATGAGTTAGGTGCTGGAGCAATAGAATTCATCATTTGTCATGCTGAGGTTTCACTTACTTTTTCTGAGGAGAAAAAGATTTCTGAGGTAACTTGTTATTGTTCAGTGATTTGATTAGGTTATAAGATCATGCAAAATCTCCTTTAGCTAATAATCAAAACGTTTTTTTCCTCTGTGGGTTCCTCTTTTTGGATGTTTCAGTTATTGAAGACAGCTCCAAATTCAACAAAATATTTGAAGAGTAAGCTGTTTTTGAGTTTTGAGTCCGAGATGAAAGTTAGTGAATCATGAATCAATTCATAATTTCTTGTTGGAACAGATATTGTGAGCTTTGGGGAGGTTTCAAATGTGCAAAGAGCAGAAGCTGAGAGGCACGGATTATCTATATATTCATGGGACCAATTCTTGAAGCTTGTAAGAGAATCACATATACGTTTTTACAATTCTACTTTCCATATAAATAATATTCAGGATTCTGAAATATTTGTCTTTTATGTTACTTGCAGGGTGAGGGTAAACATTATGAGTTACCAGAGAAGAAAAGAAGCGACATTTGCACTATAATGTATACAAGTGGCACAACTGGTGATCCTAAAGGAGTCTTGCTCACAAATGAGAGCATTATTTATCTACTTGAAGGTGTTAAAAAGTTGCTTAAAACTATCAATGAAGAGGTAACTTATTGTTGTTTATATTCTCATGTACTTTAATATATATATGTATGTATATCAAGAGCAAATCATTTTGATAAACTCTTCTTTGTTTCAATGTGAAAAAATTTTTATAGTTAACCAGTAAAGATGTTTACCTCTCATATCTACCTCTGGCTCATATCTTCGATCGCGTGATTGAGGAGTTATTTATATATGAAGCAGCCTCCATAGGTTTTTGGAGAGGGGTAGGTTATAGAACTGTTTCTTTTTATTACTGAATCTGTTTCATAATGGACTTAGTTATATATCCATAATCTGTTTTCTTCAGGATGTTAAGATTTTAGTTGAAGACATTGCTGCTTTGAAACCGACTATTTTCTGCGCTGTTCCTCGCGTGCTTGAGAGGATATACAACGGTAACTACTTTGCTAGGCTAGTTTTAGAAAGACTTGAGAAACATTAATTCTTCTTAACTGTTCTTTTCTGTTTATGTCAATTTTTTCAGGTCTTCAGCAGAAACTTTCTGATGGTGGTTTCTTAAAGAAGACCTTATTTAACTTTGCCTTCAACTAGTAAGTGTTACCCTATTTAGATCAAAAAGAAAAGTGTAAATGATTTTAATCTCTGTTTTTGAAACCCTTGGATGCTTTTTTCAGCAAACATAATAACATGGTGAAAGGGAAAGCTCATGAACAAGCAGCTCCAATCTTTGACAAAATTGTATTTAAGAAGGTGAAATTAAAATGACATATATATCCACATTCTCTTGATCTTGAACCTTTTGATTGTTAGAACAAAACCAAGTCTTGAACATATAAATTATTCAGGTAAAAGAAGGATTAGGAGGAAGAGTGCGTCTAATCCTCTCAGGAGCAGCTCCTCTTGCAGCTCACATCGAATCTTTCCTTAGAGTTGTCGCATGTGCTCATGTTCTCCAAGGATACGGTATGAACAAGTAATTTAAAACAAATCCATATCTTGGTATTAATATAATTAAATATTATGCAGGTCTAACGGAGAGCTGTGGTGGGACATTTGTATCGATTCCAAATGAGCTTCAAATGCTTGGAACGGTTGGTCCACCGGTTCCAAACGTTGACATAAGGCTCGAGTCAGTTCCAGAGATGGGTTACGACGCTCTTGCTAGCAAGCCACGTGGAGAGATTTGCATAAGAGGAAAGACTTTGTTCTCTGGATATTACAAACGTGAAGATCTCACTCAAGAAGTCTTCATTGATGGATGGCTTCACACTGGAGATGTTGGTGAGTGGCAACCTGATGGAGCCATGAAAATCATCGACAGAAAGAAGAACATCTTTAAACTCTCCCAAGGAGAATACGTTGCGGTTGAGAACTTGGAGAACATTTACAGCCACGTAGCTGCCATTGAATCGGTAATGGTCAATCCGGTTAATGTTTTTTTTATTGGTTTTATAGAAACTGATTTGTTAATATATTTTTGTAGATATGGGTATATGGAAACAGCTATGAGTCTTACTTAGTGGCAGTGGTCTGTCCAAGCAAGATACAGATCGAACATTGGGCTAAAGAACATAACGTTTCAGGAGACTTTGAGACTATCTGTCAAAACCAAAAGACCAAAGAGTTTATCCTTGGAGAGTTCAACAGAGTAGCCAAAGACAAAAAGGTTTATAACTTATTCATGAGTCTTCTTAATAATTTGCTTTTTTCCAACAATCTTTGAAAGAAAATTGTTGTGTTCTTTTTTTTATTACAGCTAAAGGGATTTGAGCTGATAAAAGGTGTTCACTTGGACACAGTTCCATTCGACATGGAAAGAGATCTCATCACACCTTCTTACAAGAAGAAAAGGCCTCAGCTTCTCAAGTACTATCAGGTATATAAAAAGTCTCATTCATTTTATTATTTTTACCTAAACAACACATTCAAATAATTAGCTTTATTTCCACGCTTAATAATGTTTTGGGGTTTGCTAAGCTGAGTGATCTTAACCTCTGATTTTGTTTGCGCAGAAAGAGATTGATGAAATGTATAACAAGACAAAGAACTGAAGCTTTTTATACTAGTGTGGAGCCTGTGAGAAGAAGGAAGGTGTTGGAAAAGTCTCAGGTTGTATATTTCTCTGTTCGTTGTGAATCATATTGTTATATGTCTCTGTGTTTTGTTACCATCGAAGTTGCTCGTGTCCTAAGCAAAAAAATACATCATAAAGTTATATGTCTCTGTGTTTTGCTACCTTCTTTGTACTGACCATACTCTCTCCTCGTATTTTGTGTATTTGTATTCTATGTTGTGATAAAATTCTCTCTATTTTTAGCAACTTCTTAGTAGATTTACTGATTGGTAAAATAGATTAATTATACCTAACCACTACATCTAGTGAGTTAATATCTTGTAGAAAATAAACAACTTGGGGGAAAAGTTCCAAGTGATATCAATTTTTCAAAACAATTATTCTCATTTTGCGCATTTCATATTAGTGATATCAATAAGTTTCAAATTTTATCTATTTATGGAAGACAAACAAAACATTTCATAAGATGAGAAATGAAATTACCTTTGAATTGAGGAAAAGATTTAGAGTACCCACTAAATTCAACATCTTGTGTAGATAAAGAAAATACAACTAGGATAAGATCCGCGCCTTGCGCGGAATTAAGTTATTATTTTTATTATATTTTGGAGAATGAAACAATAGTTTGGCTTCATTTGGATTAGGGGTGTTCAATCCAGATATCAGATTGGTTTCGGTTCGGTTCGGTTTTTTTCGGTATTTTGGTTAGTAAAATATAACTACTATTCTAAATCCATATTTACTTTGACTTTAATCTTTCACATACTTTTGAAAGATTTCAACTGGACAACTAAATTGATCAGCCAATCTTGTTGCTTTAAATCATTAGTATTTATATATATATATATATATATATATATATATAT
>NC_027756.1:10715262-10731082 GCF_000695525.1 Brassica oleracea var. oleracea | reverse complement strand
CATATCATATCATTATATCATATAGTTTGACCAACTTATGTATTTAACAACATATAAAAATCGAATGTGGATCTACTTATTTTTCAATTGAATGTAATTGACTATCTAATTGAATGCCACCTATGCATTGGGACCTATTTTAATTAATACAAAATTGAGTTTACATCTTTTCAAATGTTTCTCAATTAATATATAGGGGATTTCACAGTTGATAACCAAATCACATTTCATTTAAGGACTGTTGTTGAGTTTTACAACTTGACCACAAGAAAGATAAAAACGCAAAAGGACAGGCATACAGATGTTTTTGAGCTACAAGGAATGAAAAAACAATCCTCGCAGATTCTCACAAGAGACCCTTTTTAAGAGAAGGAAGATCTCACAAAACACTATCTTTTTTTCCTATCTTCCTATATATAATTTTTAAAAAGCATTGAACTAGGAGTAGAAAGAGGATGAGCACTTTCACTCTTCTTTTAAATTTTCCGAAGAGTCTTTAACTATCTCTTCACACCTTACTTCCACCTTTCTTCAACCCTTCTATATTCACCCGAAAAAAAAGCAAAATGAAAATAAAAAGACCAAACCTTTAAACGTTCTTGATGAACCATAGGGAAAAACCAACACTTTCTTCTCACGACCCTATACACACTGTGATTCTTTTCGAAGTTTGTTGTCTGGTCAAGCCAACGTGTAGCTTGAAACCGCGACATTGGCGGGCGTTGTTGAGTGAATGTAGACGAACTCTAGGGATTTTCCGGATTGCAATGAGTGCATCCAGGAAGGTAGACCGAATGAGTTTCCTGATCTAGAGAGTCCCCAGATTGGTCCGTAGAGATTCTTGATCGAAAGGTTAAGACTTTTCAGAGCTCTTGGTGATTTGTTTGTTACAGTTGTTGAGTATCTGTAGTAAGTCCTTCCCTTTGAGACCCATGAACCTGTCATCTTCTGAACTATAGCCACTGGACCAGAAGCTGCACAATTAATCAACACACAGTCAACTCTCTGTTCAACAGATATACAAAAGCACACAAGAGCATACCTCGGACCGGGGAAGTCACTCTCGGTTTACGAATAGGCATTGGTCTTCGGACTACAACAGGAGCAGGAACCACTGCAGAGAGATAACCAAAAACAAAGCAAACAACTTTGAGGTCCAAACCTCTTCCCAAGGTACGTTGGAATTGGAATGTGTTGAATCTCAGACACAAACCTGGAAGAAGCTGGCTGTAACCGGAATGACCACTGCTGAGACGAGCAAGAACACCAAGGAGCGGTGCATTGTTGTAAGTAGCAGGCTCGGTCTGCTCATAGTTATCTCTCCTGTCAGCGAAATTGTCGTAAGCATCAGGACCGCCGACGATAGCACCAGTGAGGAGGTTGGGATCACTGCCTTTACGGCTGAACCATGTGGCGTAACCACCACGGCAAGTGACAAAAGAGCGGTCAACCTTGTAAGAGACGATGGAGGAGCCACGGTGGTGAACTCTCTGAGGGAAGTTGTTACCGTAACCAACCATATAGCTAGTAGCTCTCGGGTTATCTCCAAGAATATAATCAACCTGTGATTTAGCAAAGGAGAGAAGTTGCGAAGGAGCGACGTTGCCAGCAGAGCATCTCAAGTAGCTTCGAGAGGAAGTTAAGTAATCAGAGTAAACGGTGGTCAAGAAAGAAGCGCTGGTGACAAACTGCATGTTGTTCCAACGCTGTCGGAAAATCAAACCACCGGGAGTCTTCTGAATGTTTCGGGAGCCTTTACCCAACAAGGAGCACATAAAGAAATCAGCTTTCTGTTGAAACTTCTGAAACACAGCCGTGTGACGTCCTGCTTTCCCTTGCATCAAGAACTGTCCCACCACAAAAGAAGAAATAAACCGGTTTAAAAGCAAACCAAGATTATCAAACCGGTTAACAAAAATTGGTGCTGCACTATCAAGTATTAACTAACCTTGGCGACAAGGGTTTGAACACCAGCGTACTTAACGTCCCAACCAAACTCGGTCATGGACCAACCGGTACCACCCATGGAGTCACCGTTACGACCCAAGTAATCCAAGTAGAACTGGTTGTTGGATGCTTGGTATAGCCACGCGGCAGCCCAGAGTAACTCGTCCTGATCATTGAAATTAAGGGGTCAATTTCAGACAACAGTGTAAAGCCACCGTTAATCTATCAGATTTTCAATTATCCGTAGGCTTACATTGTAACCACTGACGGATCCGTAGTATTTACTAGCGACGGTGATGCTGCTGTCGTATTTTCCTCTGTATTTGTCCGCGAAATCAAACAGCTGCAACAAGAAACAGAAATTAAATTAAATTATAATGGCAAAACCGTAATAAAACTTAGAAAGCAAGGCTACTTTAGAGATTTTTGTTGGGAGGTATTTGCTGAAGAATAAATGTAAAATTGGTAAAGGTCGTTAAACCGTATGGGGCACCGACAGCCCAAGGCATGTGCCGATGTGCGAAGGTTTTTTCTAGATAACAAATAATAGAAATTTGAGATAAACGGCTGAGATTTATACGGTCACAACCCACAAAACCCGTGAGGATAGAGAACGGCGTCGCTTCAAACCCTATAAAAGCGACCTAACTCTATCCTTTGCGGGGTCCATTTACGTAGTATTTTTAGTTTTTAGGAAGCTTAGTGTGTTCAGATTAATTTTACACTCAAGAGTGTTAGGATATAAAAATTTGTTAAACTCCTCGTGATTGGTTACTGATATTAGGTATAGCAAATCTCAGAATATTTCCTTTTGAAAAGCATTTATATATTTATTGCAATTAGAATGAAAAACAAATTTAATTTTCAGATTTGTTCATTTTCATGGTTAACTGACGCTGCTGATATAACGCCTAACGTGCGCTGAAAATGACTTTTTAAGTGACTTTATACTGATGTGCAATAATAGCGTGTCTGCAACTTCCCCCCAACGTAACTGCCGGTGAATTAACATCACTTCACTTTATGCTAAAATCCGCACTTTGAAAAAGTTAAAAATGCGCCGAAGAATAATACTAATAAAAACTAACCTGATAAGCGTGAGTGAGTAGAAGCCTAGAGTAAGCAGGGTTAGATCGGCGGAAGACTATTGAAGCTGCGGCCATAGCAGCTGCTGTTTCTCCCGCTAGATCCGACCCGGGATTACTTGGATCTATCCGGTAAGCTTTCCTGTCCGTCGTCATTTCTTCCGGTCTCTGCCAACAGTAATGGTCGGTGTTGCCGTCTCCAACCTAAAAATAATAATAATCATAATAAATTTAGAAATTAAAAGTTTGGATTATTTAGAAATCTTATAAATATAAATAATAAATACCTCGCCGTAAAGGACGTTGGGCTCAGGATGGGCTTTGATGAAGTAATCAGTACCCCATTTAATGGCATCAATGGAGTGGCCTAGCTCGCCGTTGGCCGCTAACTGGTTCCCGTATTCAATGACGCTCCACGCCATCATCGTCACCGTGAAAGCCATCGGAAGTCCAAATTTCACATTATCCCCGGCGTCGTAGTAACCTCCAACCAGATTCACCTAAGGAAAAAAAACAAACCAAACAACAAGATTTTAGTCCAAAAACGAATGAAACAGGAACAATGTCGGAAACACTGTTTAATCAAGAGAGATATGAGACATACGCCGCTGGATTTGCCGTCGTTGAGACCGGAGTGAGAGCGCCAAGTGACTCTTTGGTTACGAGGGAGGACACCAGATCTCTGAGCTTCGAAGAAGAGAAGACTCTTGGAAAGAGCTTGGCCGTAATCATGACCGGAGAAAGCTACCGGAAAACAGAGAAGCAGTAGCAGAGCAGCCACGGACGCAAAATTCTTCATAACTTCACCAAAGAGAGAAGAGAAATGCCGGCGAGATTATCAGCTAAAAAACGCTGAAATAATAAGGCAGGCGAGAGACGTACAGATGGAAGAGGGAAGAGGGAGTGTGAAGAGGAAGGGAGGAGCTGAAGTGTTGTATATATGGAAGGAAGTTGGAGGAAGCAGGAAGGTACCAATGGACAGAAAATATATTGACAGTTAGCATTCATTTAATGATTTATTTACTTTCCTTATTTAATTAGTTACACAATGCTTTTATTATTACTTTATTGAGTTTAATTACTGTCATTTTTTTAATTCTTGTTTAAGCATTGTCGGTCGAAATTTTATAACGTATGTCTTTTTCTTTTTTTTTTGCTAAAGAACCTATGTCATTTTGTAAACTAATCTGGAGGAAAGTTGTGTCGTCTTCTTCTGCATAGTTTGTTTTTATTAACATCAAATGCTTCTTTTATGAACTCAGAGTAACTACAAAGAAAATGTATACTTAACATTTTTTGCTAAAAAAGAAGTTAGTATAAGAAAAGAACGTGAAGAAATGAAAAGAACAAAGCCATGTGAGTGTGTTCCCATGAAATCTTTAGATCTCTTTTCACATAGGGCGGCGTGGTGGTAAATAAATGAACGTGTTTACATTTACCTAAAGTACCACTACAACTAAACTTTTTTTTTTTTTTAAGGACAACCCTACAACTAAACTAGTTTTGTTTTTTTTAGTAAAGATTACATTTGCTATTAGCCTATTATTTATCAGGGTGTTTTGAGTGAAAAAGGTGATATCCTCCTAACAATACGCCCAAATGATCTTGTTCACCTTTGTGTCAGTTCTCCAAAATAAATTTTGTTAATTTTCTTGATTGTACAAGTTATGAGAAAGTATTTAAACCATGCTTACTACATAACGAGTTTTTGTTGATTATTAAAGCAGAAAAACAAACAAGCAATTTGGTAAGAGATGAACTTACGGCAATTGTGTTACTAATAAACTTCGAAAACATCCAAGCAATATGACAATAGCTTTTATAAAACGAAGAAGAGAAGTGACGACATTAGCACAAACTGAGGTCACACAATTTAATTAAACAAAACAAGCAGAAAACACGTTGACGAGCCGCTTTGACATTTGGTAATTGGTATTTTTGCAAACCATTCAAGTAGTTAACCCAACAACTAAACACTCGAGTGTTTTCTTCCATTTTTTTTTCTTTTCACTATCTCGGAGTTACTTCACAAGTTAGCAAATAGTCCGCACTTCTTTTTCCATACTTATTTCTGTAAATTTGATAGAGCAGTAGTTTTATATTTTCAATACAAAATAGAGTATGTTGGAATGAGGCTTAATCCATTATGTAGTTAATCTGTATGAAAAAGTAAATATAGAATAAACATTGTATTTGAGCAACCTATATGGTATGATCTTTTTGCAGCTAAACAATATGATTGAATCTAAATATATTAAATTTTTTTTTGGTTTTAATTTGAATAAACAAAATGTATTGAATAATTTTGATTTCTTAGGAATTTAATATATTATCCTAAAAAAATTAGAATAGATCAAAATATATTTCGCGGACTCATGTTGGATGATGATATGGAGAAAATAAAAGTTCACGCAGATACATTTTAGTGATATCAAACTATGATAAAATGGTAGCCATATAAAGTTATTCAATTTTCTTAAACTTACTCAAATAAGTTACAATAAGTAAATTTATTTATTATTTTGGTTGTATATTTTTGTCGTTTATTAGGATTGTATGTTTAAGAACTTGTATGCTTAAATAATAATAATAGTTATAGGTTATACATACAAATATACAATGAGTATTTTATGTAAATATCAATCACAAATGATAATCCCAGAAAAAATATAATTATGTTTTTTATTATTATTGTTTTGATTTTAGTACATTATTATTTTAAATTAATACTTTTGAAAAAAAAAATATGATTTGTTTACTAAAAAGAATTTAAGGTAAAGACTTTTCCAACATTAGTTGATGAAATATTTTAAATGATTTATATTAGTCAATAGTAACAAATTTTAGATATCAAAGATTATTGATTGACAATATTTAAATTTTGAAAATGTATTAATTTAGAACTATAGGAAATTGTTTAATCACTCGTATTTGAGAGAAAAAAAAAAGAGGAAGTAGTGTTTAACTACTTTTTTTTCCTCTGGAATTTTAATAACGGGTCAAGGTCCAACTGGACAAAGCCCAACACTACAAGACATGATGCCCATCCAACGGGATAAAAGAAAACAAACAACACGGGCCTAAATCCCGTTGAAGAAGACGCTTACTCATTCCACCACGTGTAACGGCGTCCTGCGTCTTGAGATACGCGTCAAGGAGAGGACTAGCTACCTTCCACCGACGATAGAGGAGGAGACTCGACGGAACTCCGTCGTCAACAGAACTAAGCCGATGAAGAACCGCACACAAAGGAACAATCTTCACGGCGATCAAGTCACACACCGGATCGCCTACAATCGATCCCACCACCATCGATCTTCCTACTTGAGATTCGGTCATCTTTAATGATAAGAAGAAGCCCGAAGATGAAACGGCTCGCGAGGAGGAGAGGAAGAGAGGAATCGATGCTAAGGAAAGAGAGGCGATTGAACAGATAGGAACGGGAAACGTCGATCAACGAAACCGGAAAAAACCTAGTGAGAATCCGTCGTCGCCATAGAGAAGAGCGCAACGCGAAACCAAAAGCCGGATAGCTCCGTCGTGAAAACCGCGAGCCACCAGAGTCAGAGCCGGTTATACTCGTCAGACAGACCGATGTATACCGGAGTCGGAATCGCCGAAAAGAACCGGCGATGGAACACAAAGAGCTTCGTCTCGATCTCTTCTTCGTAAAGGATAAGTAGTGTTTATACGTATTTACAAGAAAAAGAAAAAACAAGAAAGAAATGGGGTCAAAACGGACAAGCCTCCTTGTCAAATGGCTTTATTCCCAACCGCAATCAACGGTCTCCCGCCGAATATTTATATTTATAATTTTACCATTTTTCTTTTGCTTCCTAATTTACTTCATCACAAATCTTCTCTCTTTTGTTTTTATTTTTATATTGTAAATGCTTTTCTTTTATAAATCAGATTTCTCGAGGTTTTGCTTTTTTCTTTTGACCTATATCATCTTATTTCTCAGAGGTGTTAGTGGGAATTTGATTTATAATGAGTTTTATAATTTTTAAGTTTAGTGTTATTGGTTTATAGATTTTCACATATTCACTAAAATCTAGTGTTATTGGTTTGATGATTCTATAATTATATATAAAATCATTTATTATTCAAAAAAATTTGATTTTAATGATTCTACAAATTTAGTAAAGTAAGTGTTATTGAAAGTTGAATTCTTAACATTTTAACTCACAAATCAAAATTTTGAGAATACTATATGTTTCCTTTGAATTCTTAGAATCATTACATTATTTTATTTTCATAAATTTTCACAATATACAAAATTTTCTACGACTATTTTCAATTTAACAAATCTCTCAACTTTTAAAATCAATTAACTCTATCGAATCTATCGAATCTGAGTCCCACTAGCAACCTCCTTAGTTTATTCAATCCTATTTAAATTTTATCTTATAGAAAAAAATCTTAAACTGTGGTATCGAAAGTGAACTGACATGTAAGCAGAAGTCAAAGAGGCAAAAGCTCCGGTTTGACCGACTGTCGCCGGTTGAGTCACGGCCACGGCAACGTTCCACTCATCTGTACTTCTCAACCAATAAAAAACTTGTAGCAGTAAGTCAATATACTTTTACATCGATGGGTAAAATAAAATAAACTCTACGTGCCCTTGTATGTGGCAAGATGTTAGATGTTAGATGTTAGATGTCAGTCGATTGTCATGTTGTTTGATAATTAACGTTCAAAACTGTTGGATTTCCCTCCTTAAGCCCAAAACTAATCAAATCATAATCAAGCCTTAGTCCAAGAAGAAGAAACATCTAGAGAAAAGTGGAGAAGTATAGAAGAAGAATTGTGTAGAAGAAGAGAGAAAGTTATGGAGTTAGATATTTTGAAATAAATAATAATTTAGAGAAATCTAGAACTTGTTGGAGTGTGCTCCTTCACTTGTATAAATAGGGGTGCTTAGCACCATTTGTAATCATCCAAGAATCAAGAAAAACAAAGAGAGAAAATATTTGTAAGAGAGAGTTTCCAAAAACAAAATCTTTGTAGTAAACCCTTTCCTAAATATTAAGAGTCTTCTTCTTAAATTTTCTAGTTGTCTAATACCATCTTCATCTCATCGATATTGGATAATTTTCCCAACAAGTGGTATCAGAGCTAGGCTCAAACATAACATCAAGACCCGTGAGATTCAAGATGGAGGCCACCGTTACCTTTGAAGGTGACATGTTCAAGCTCACGACGGACAACTTCTCTTATTGGAAACCGATGATGGAAGATCACCTTTATTGTAAGGATTTGCATGAGCCCATCATCATGAAGGATAAGCCGGAAGGAAAGGATGATAAAGCATGGGAGATTCTTAATAGAAAGGCGGTTGCCGTAATCCGTAAGTATGTCGACCGATCTCTTTTTGAACATGTCTCTACCTACACAAATGCTTTTGAATTATGGACAAAACTTGAATCCATGATTCAAAAGAAAACACCTCGAAACAAAGCTCTTCTTGTTCGACGGTTGGTAAAGTTGGAGTACAAGGATGGCCAGAGCATGATGGAGCACTTGAACAATTTCAAGGGGATTGTAAATCAGCTTAACAAAGTTGATATGAAGGTTGAAGACGAAATGCAAGCCCTTTTACTCCTCAGTTCACTGCCGGAGAGTTGGGACACACTAGTTGTCACTCTAAGCAATTCAGCACCGGAGGGAAAGCTTACCATGGACACCGTCACTGATAGCCTTCTAAACGAAGAAGTTCGCAGGAAGGAACGAGGTTCGAGTTCATATTCAGAAGCTAACATTGTTGATAGACGAGGTAGAGAAGAGACTCGTGGTCAAAACCGAAGCAGAGGACGAGACCAATCTCGAGGAAGATCCAAGTCACGTCCGAGAGTTACTTGCTATTACTGTGGCAAACAGGGTCACATGAAGTCGGAATGTCGGTTTTTCAAGAAAGACAAACAAGCTGGTAATATCAAACCAGACCGGTTCAATCCTACAAAGAAGCATGAAGAAAAGACTACCACCATTGTGGAAGACCAGAGCGAAGAATTATATCTCGTTGGAGAATGTAATCTTAGCTCTGATGATAGCTCATGGATCGTTGATTCTGGTGCTTCTTTTCACGTCACCCCTCATGGAAGCTTCTTCACAACCTATCAAAGTGGTGACTTTGGTAATGTTCAAATGGGAAATCAAGGAAGAAGCAAGATCATTGGAAAGGGGGATGTTATTCTTACATCAAACACTGGATGTAAGATAGTTCTCAAGGATGTGAGACATGTTCCCGACATGCGACTCAATCTCATATCAACCGGAAAGCTCGATGATGTCGGCTTGGACAGTCATTTTGGTGGTGGCAAATGGAAGTTAACCAAAGGAAGTTTGATCATGGCTCGAGGAAGAAAAGAAGGCTCTTTATATGTAACACAAGCCAAGCTTTGCAAGGAAGAAGTAAACGTTGCAAGTGATGACATCGATATATGGCACCGAAGACTCGGGCATATGAGTGAGAAAGGTTTAAGTATACTTTCTAGCAAGAAACTTCTTCCTGATATGAAAGGTATTTCTCTCTCACCATGTCATGATTGCTTAACCAGAAAAAACATAGGGTCGCTTTCCGAAGATCATCTACGCCTATGAGAAGAAAGCATATTCTTGATCTTGTGCATACTGACGTATGCTCCATGTCCGAGAAATCCAATGGAGGGGCATCATATTTCGTCACCTTTATTGATGACCATTCAAGGAAGGTATGGGTATACCTTTTGAAGTCAAAAGATCAAGTTCTTGATGCTTTCAAGGAGTTTGTAGCCCAAGCAGAGCGAAGTACGGGTCAAAAACTCAAGTGTGTTCGATCTGACAATGGTGGAGAGTACCGAGGTCCCTTTGAAGCGTTTTGCAAAGCTCATGGAATCAGGATGGAGAAGACACCACCAAAGACGCCACAACTGAACGGGCTAGCTGAAAGAATGAATCGAACGATCACAGAAAGAGTTCGGTGCATGCTCTCTCACGCTAAACTACCCAAACCATTTTGGGGAGAAGCCATAAAGACTGCAGTGGACGTCATAAATCTTACACCATCAGTCCCTTTGGAAGGCGATGTCCCGGAGGAAGTTTGGTCGGGTAAGAAGGTCTCTTACAACCATTTGAAGGTGTTCGGTTGCAGAACGTTTGTCCATATACCTAAGGATGAACGAGCCAAGCTAGACTCTAAGACTAAAGAGTGCATTTATCTTGGATCACCAAAAGACGAATTCGGCTATCGGCTTTGGGATCCGGTTAACAGAAAAGTTATCCGGAGCAGAGATGTTGTTTTCTTCGAAGATCAAACAATCGAAGACATCAACAAATCAAAGAAACCAAAGCTAAGGGTTGTAAGGAATGAAGATTCTCATAAGCCTCAAGATCATGAACAAGTGATTGGAGATGAGGGTGAAGGGGATCCTATCATGGATCAGAATGGTGATGAAGGTGAAGAAGAAGTTCAAGTGGAGCCAGAGGAAGAACATGAGCCAAGAAGGTCTGGAAGAGAGACAAGACCATCTGTAAGATATTATCGAGATGAGTACGTTAATCTTACAGATGAGGGGGAGCCTCAAAGCTATGAGGAGGCCATAGGAGACACCCATAAAGATAAGTGGGTTGAAGCTATGCAAGATGAAATGCAATCCTTGCATGATAATCACACTTATGAGCTGATGAAGCTACCAAAAGGAAAGAGAGCCTTGAAGAACAAGTGGGTGTATAGGTTGAAGTATGAAGATAGAAGCTCAAATCCAAGATACAAAGCTCGATTGGTTGTGAAAGGATTCAACCAAAAGAAAGGCATAGATTTTGAAGAAATATTCTCTCCAGTGGTGAAGATGTCCTCTATCCGAGTGGTTCTTGGTCTAGCAGCAGTTCTAGACTTGGAGATTGAACAACTCGATGTCAAGACGGCCTTTCTACATGGTGAACTCGAGGAGGAGATCTATATGGAGCAACCTGAAGGATTCAAGGTTCCAGGAAAAGAAGACTTGGTGTGCCGATTAAAGAAGAGTCTTTACGGTCTCAAGCAAGCCCCAAGACAATGGTATAAGAAGTTTGACTCCTTCATGGTGGATCACAACTTCAAGAAAACCAAGAACGATCATTGCGTTTTTATAAAGAGGTACGAAAGCGGCGACTTTCTCATATTATTACTCTATGTTGACGATATGTTGATTGTGGGCCAAGATCGCAACAAAATAGCCGCATTGAAGAATGACCTAGGAGAGTCCTTTGCAATGAAAGATTTGGGGCAAGCGAGACAGATTCTTGGAATGAAAATCACTCGGGATAGACCAAAGAAGCTTTTGTGGTTATCCCAAGAACGATATGTTGAAAGGGTGTTGGAGAGATTCAACATGAATAAGGCAAAGCCAGTGAACACTCCACTTGGTGGACATTTCAAGTTATGTTCGGAGCAAAGTCCAACAAGTGAGAAAGAGAAAGAAGAAATGAAGACTACCCCATATGCATCAAAACCCCAAAACCGAAAGCCACTACCTTGTTTTTTTTTGTGTGACAAAGTCACTGCCTTGTTTTAAACTCTTATTTTATATTTATAGTACTTTTAGATCAGAGAGAGACATGGAGTTTTAGCAAGAAAGGCTATTTCGGATTCTCGACAGATCTTGCCAAAAAGGAAGATTAGAATGGGAAGATCTGGGAAATTACTAGGATATTCTGATTGGATATGGATGTCAATCATCATCAAGACGAAATCTCAGAATTATGGAGTTTATGTGTTTGGTCTCATCAAACCAAATACAGACAAAGGTTCGATGTATAGGCCAATTGAGATAGGGCTCATTGATCTAAAGTACCAACAAGTACGAAGGTGGGGGGAGGAACAATACACTTTTATTGGCTCAGGAGTCCAATGCTCTTTTCTGAAGCAGCAACAGGTTCGGAGCCTTGAGGTCAAGATTGGTATTACCAGGAATAAGTCATGGTCTTCAAATCTTCCAAGGGGGGTTACTAATCTGCCGCAGCAATGGAGCTTGGTACTTTTTGGTTCATATGATGGCCAGATTTAGGATTAAATTATTGGTGCATATTATTGTAACTAAGGTCACGTTTTTTAAATTTCCACGTGAGACATATGATGCAGGAGAAAGCTTGGGTCTGTATTATAATTTAACAGCTTCAAATGTTTTATGGTTAAAGTTTTATGGAATTTGGAGATTAAACTTCATAAAGTATACGGTTTTTATTTTGGTCCTAAGGTCATTTTGGTTCTTGAGGGTTTCGATCTTTATATACGTAACACAGTAGAGTCCCTCGTTGACTCTACCTGGCGAACTTGGAATTCAGAGGCAATTCAAGCTTTGGTGGATCTTCAGGATGTGAAATTTATAGAAAGTATTCCACTAAGCAGGACTCAGCGGATGGATAGAGATGGATGACACTTTACAAAAAATGGAAAATATACGGTCAAATCAGGATATTAAGTAGAACGGATTTATCCAGATAGAGAAAGACCACCATTACTGATTGGTCCCACAGTTGATGTCTTGAAGGCTTACTGCTGAAAAATACGATGCCCACCAAAGCTAAAAAATTTCCTATGGAAATTAGTGACAGGGTGTATAGCGGTGCGGAAGAATTTACAAGCAAGGGGGATTCAAGGGAATATCTGTTGTGTAAGATGTGGAGCTCCTGAGGAATCGATAAATCATGTGTTTTTTTAATGTCCTCGAGTTCTTCAGGTTTGGGCTCTTTCAAAGATACCATCAAATCCAACTATTTTTCCAACAAGTTCCCTCTTCACAAACATAGATCATCTATTCTGGAGAATTTTCCCGCAGATTGAGGATCACCAGTTTGCATGGATACTATGGTACATCTGGAAAGCTAAGAATAATAAAGTTTTCAGTAATTTAGATATGGACCCTACGGATACGCTTAAATTGGCTGAAACAGAATCAACATTGTGGGCTGAGGCACAAGTAGTGCACAAGTAGTGAATGACCAGAGGACGCCACCACCAATAATAGATACGGTATTGCCGTCGATCCCAGGAAGATGGTGTTTTACAGATGGCTCGTGGAAAGAGGGTGTTATTTTTTCAGGACAAAGTTGGCTCAATACTTTGGAAGGTTTCGATGGATTGTTGGGGGCGAAGAATGTTAGGGCTAGTCTCTCACCTCTTCATGCGGAGATGGAAGCGCTATTATGGGCAATAGAATGCATGAGGAATTTACGTTAATTTCAGTTTACGTTTGCAACGGATTGTTCTCAGTTGGTGAAGATGGTTTCAGAACCAGAAGAATGACCAGCTTTTGCAAATTATTTGGAAGATATCAAGATCCTGAAAGAGAGTTTCACCCGATCAGAGATTATCTATGTACCACGGACGCAAAATTCAAAAGCAGATAGTCTAGCACGCAGTGCTAGAAAGCAATCATCTTTCATCGTTCACATGGATGCAGATCACCCAGTTTGGTTTACATAGTCAGTATGAGTCTGTATTGTTGATGACAAAAAAAAAAATACTTTTAGAAATATTCAATATCAAATATTTGATTGTAAGAAGGAATATAAATCGGGAAAATGGGTTTTAATTCCCCAACTAATTGAAATAACATTTTTAATAACCAACTATCCATTCTGCAAATTTATTCCTCATGTAATGGCCTCAACTTTTTATTCATTTTATATATTTATACTTACATTTAGACCATTTTTATTTTTTACTCAACTTTTATTTTAAATTATTTTCTAATTTTAGATTATTTTTTTAAAACCCACACTTTAAAAAAAAAAAGTTTGTTAGAACATTTTTTTACTGTTTTTTAAAACGTTTTGGCTAGCAAAGATTGTCCATTTAATCCGCTGAATAATCTACGTTACTTTGACCAAAAAAAAAAGAAAAAATCTACGTTACTATGTTAGTATGTTTACATTCGGTTACTAAATGTTTCATATTTTCATATGTCTCGTTTATTTTATTGTTAGCAACTGAACGCCATTTTCCATCATAACTCATTGTAAAAGATCATGAACTTCGGATTAAGTTATTGTATCATGTAAAGTCATTTTCTGATAAATGATACATCCATATAGCGAAATAGCTTTATGAAAAGCGAGAATAATAATATGTGATTCGAATTGAATATAATTGTAACGCCCGTCTCTTCAAGGTTAATTGTTTTTTTGTTCCCGTTTTCGGATTGTGGATCCCATTTTATCGAGCAATGCATTAATTTTTAGGAGGTTTAAAATTTTTGTTTACTACCCTATAATCACTACATGACTTTTCTAGGTGATTTGCCCTCAATCACACGATAAAACTTTCCGGTAAGTTTCACTATTCCATCTAAATCACTCTTAACTCTGGAGTTCTAAACGAATGTGTGACTGAAAAGATAAATGCACTTTACTGATTTAAGTCTTTTCATATACAAACTGAGATGTTACAATTTACCTCATCTCAAAGAATGCAACGTCTTTGTTGCGTTCCAAAATTGTTACCCCTGTTTGTGTGAGCAACACATAACTATACATTCGTTTGGGTTCGGCTCTGATACCACTTGTAACATCATGACCGTCTACGGCTAGTGAACCATACATGTCTGCTCATTCGGTCCATGGGCCATTTCGTGCGACGGATTTTTACATTATTTTTGTGACATAGATAACTAAATTATTTCCGTTAAACATTTCTACAAATATCACAAACCGGCTATTACGATAAGATTTCATAAGTTGGGGAAGTGAGAACTTAATTCAGGCTTACATGCATCGTCTGTTTTTGCCAACCTAAATGGTCTTTGGAAAAAGAAGCCGAAAATTGATAAATACGTAAAATGTGAAAGTAATGAAAGCATACTCTATGAAATAACGACATTAATAAAATTAATTTATATGCATACTCCATAAATTAGATAGCATTTATTGATCAATTTTATTACTACTTTATTTGGTTTGACACTTGCGAAATCAAAAGTCATGTTGCGGTGTGGGAAATATTTATTAATTACTAGTGGTATTCCGGCGCTACGCGCCGGGTTCGTAAGTTTTATTTTTAAATAAATTATGGCTTAATATTATTTAGCTTAATTTTAACATTTTAAATATTTTTATATGTTTTTTTCTGAGATCTTCTATATGTTTTTGTGTGTATTTGTTATCACACATGTTTTCTGAGATTTTCTAACTAATGTATTTAGTATTTACAGTAGGATCTTATCTTAGATATATAAATATTTTATATATTCAATCTGTTTTTTCTTTCATCTGTATTTTTTTGTTTTTGTTTTTTGCAGTTCTCTCTCAGTTGTTCCATATCAAAGATTGACAAACCAAGCCGATTTTAGGTTGCTTTTACGCTAATGACATATATGTACTACTTGTTAACTGCTTTAGTAGTATTTGGTTTCTCTAAAGTACATAAGACATACGTATGAGAGTGAACTGCAAAAAGACAGAAACCCAAATGAAATATGATTGCAACCTTTAACAACGGTGTTCCCGTGGATTTCTAGCCTTTGAAGTTCAATTATAATAATTTGATCATTTTCCCGGTCTAAACAACTATCACCATCTATAGACTGTAAGATTCTTTGTCTCTGCTCTTGCTCTTCTCATTTACCACTTTTTTCTCAGCCAAAGACTCCGCCCCGGGAATTGATGTGCTCATTGAGAGTAATTTGTAGGTACAGCCACAAAGATCTGTTGTGCTCATGCTAATTACTCGAGCATCATCAGTCAGGAGAAATGGCCTTGAAACTGAAATGTGTATCGATGGAAATGGGCTAATCATATAATCTTCGATGGTCATTTGTTCTCCATACAAT
>NC_027756.1:10707531-10714570 GCF_000695525.1 Brassica oleracea var. oleracea | reverse complement strand
ACCAGCTTCCAATCTCTTGTGGAGGAGTTCAGCAAGACTGTCAAAAACGCTGACGCAAACAGTTGCATCCCTGAGAAGGATGTACGTGTTTTTTTTTCAGTTATTATCTATTCTGGTTATAAAGTTAATTATTCGAGTAATAGGTGGGTAGAGAATTAACTTATCTACTCGGTCGTTAACCATAAGTCGTTGAGTAGTCTGACTGTGGTCATTGTATGTTGTCCTGATGTCGCAAACCTCGCCAAGAATGTCTGAAAGAGAAGGGTTATCTTGGATTAGCGACAGCTGGGACTTCGACCAACTTCGTAGACTGGTTTAGACGGATGGCAACATTGGAATTACAGAGCTTGAAATGGTTGTTGCTTCTGGTGACATCAAAGCCACTTAGCTCGTACAAAGCACCCTCCTTTAGAAGTTCTCGGAAAGTGTTTAGGCGATGGACAGATACAGATATTTTGATGAGAGAGGACTGCAGTATAAAGGAGATTTGTAAAAAAAATAAGACGATGTAATCCTAAAAGAAATAAAAACAAACATGAAAGAGATTAGGCGAAACAATTACCTGATCATCCAAGAGCAGCATATTGAAGCCCATTAATTCTCCACCTTTCTGAGAACTTGAATTTGGTTATGCTACCTCTAACATCAAATCCGCTGATCTCGTAAGTTGTACCTTCTCTCAGAAGATGTCGGAAAGTGTTAAGCCGATGTTCACTGATAGACCCTTGGATAAGCGTTGCCTGGGAAGAGTCAAACAAAATTAGAGGTCTTCAAGTCTATGAGACGCTGTCAGGTTTAGAGACAATAAATGAACCTAAGGAGACAAACCTTTTCATCAAGGAGCATGTCCACTTCAATCAGTTCCCCTCCCTTGTTTAGATCTCGAGTTTCATTGACGTCTCGGGTTTCTCGAGTTTCATAGAATGTTCTTTTTAGGGTTTTCATCAGATCTTTTGGGAAGGATGAAATTGAATTCATCGTAGTGGGAGAGACTGAAGGACTGAAGTAAAGACAACGTCTCATCTTCTAGGCTTCCCGTTACAGAGACCCGAAGCCGTCGTGTGAGGGATTATAGAGAACAATGAGTACAGAAACGCAGGAAGAGAATATAATGAGTGGGCTGCGTAACTATTGTGGCAGTTTGGGTTTAGAAAGCATTAGACTTTGCTGTTCCTAAAAAAGGGGCCCATTACGAAAACAATAATTCACACGGGAAAGTGTTTTGGCTGAGCGTTTTGGATGAGCGCTGACGTGTCGGGATTTGCCCCTCCCTCCGTGATGACGTGGACGCAGGAGGAGAGAGACAATCCAACTTTATTATATAAGATAACAGTATTAATTGATATAACAAAATATAGTAAGGGTTCAAAATATACAACATTAGCATTGGATTAGAGTTCATTTTTAAAATATTGAACAGGAACCTATGGAAAAAAATATAGATTTTGAAATTATCTGCGTCGTTTAGCGGATGTGTGTTAGTGGCTGGTCCAAGTGGTAATGAATACAATTATGCGCAAATCTAGCCATTGTTTCATTCAATTATGTTAGTTTGTTCATTTATAGATAATCTCTTGTCCTGTAAACGTGTCCCCAAGGTTAGATCAATCTCTAAACTCTTGACTCTTTTAAACAAAAAGTTTATGTGTTCTTTGTTTTCATATTATTCAATTGTCTTAAATCTTGTAAAATATTACATTAGAAAAAAAAACGAAAGTCAATTATGATAAAAATACATATAATTAAGGACATTTAAAAAAAATACATATATTATAATTCAATGAAGTAGATTAGCAATAATACATATATAAATATGTATTTAGTAATAGGCAAACATAACTTAAATAGTAAATATTTTTTTTTGATAAAAAATATTAAGATTTTATACCAATTTTTCAGTTTTTGACAGAAAATTACATAAAAACTTGTAGCAGAACTAAAAAAAACTACACTAAGGATGAAAGAAGAAATAACACCTAAGTTCTAGAAGATCATGAAAAACAGATTAAAATAAGAGCTAACTAGCAGAGCAGTAGTAGCGACTTGACCAAGAGGATCATTGTCAAATGGTGATAATACCTTTAATAATACATGAGATCACGCTTTGGTAATTTTGGCCTCTCTGCAGCGCTGGGAGATAATATTTATTTTATTTTTCTTACAGATTATTAAATATCAAAATTGTACATTCATATATACATAAAATATTCTGATTAAAATACAATTAAATACTTACTTCTTAAATCCATTAAGAAAATAATAAACGCAAACTTGGATTGTATCTCATTCCTTATGTGTGTTGTAAATTTAAAACCTGTGAAAATAATGAAAAATCGTCAATGTAAATGCAAATTTAAGAAGAAAACCAGCAAAACAACCAAAAACCTTTAAGTGTATAATTTGATCGGGGTGAAAATAAATATAACGTTAACATCTCCACAACAGCATCATTAAATCATATTTATTTATTTATAAGTAAATCATATTTATTGGTTTATAAAATAATTTATTTCCCTTTTAATTGATTATATTGTAAAAATTATAACAATAGCATGAGGTCCCCAGCTATATAAGCATATAACCCGCATGCAAATACCAAATGATCAGACTATTCGGGAAAATAAATAATAACACTAGGATATAATTACCACTTCTTTAGCAATTCATTTCGTTATAAATAGAGTAAATGTAAAAGGCAAAAAGGTGTTAGAAAATATTTATTTGGCGAGAGGATTCTCCACGCGTAACCGAATAAGGTGTTAAAAATATTTATTTGGCGAGAGGATTGGATTCGCCACGCGTAACCGATAACTACCGCGCAAGGACTTTTTCCCACAAAAGTCCACATGTGCGAAGGTCTACAAAGATCGCTCACGATTTTGATGTTGTGTATGAATAAACATTGTCACTGAACCCTTCAAATCATATTTTCCCTAACAAGTGTTTTTAAACCTGGACCGACCCCCTAGTTAAATCAGATTCGACCATGAATCAGATACATAGCCAGGTCAGGTCTAATAATTGGTTCAACCATGAACCATCACGTAGCCAGATTGGATCTCAGAGTTACTAAATTAATAAAAACTATTTAAAACTATCAAAAATTTATAAACTATCCATATAAACATAAAACCAGTTTATATTTACAATATTTTATGTTTTAAATTCATTTATATTTTAATTATATATCATATCTATTAACATTACTTTTAAATTTATACATTAGAAATATATTAAACCATATTATTTAACCAAATTTAACCTGGTCGAATCATATTGAACCGTGACCCAAAAATTATCCGGTTTATTTTTCGGTTTGGTTTTAAAAACACTGTTCCTAACCAAAGTAATTTTGAAATATATACATTTGAAATACACTTTATCACCGAGATGTCTAATGACCAATATGTCCAAAGTGTGTATACGTTTGAAATACACTTCCCATTTTGTTCTACTTATTTGTCGACTAAAAGTTCCCACTTAGTTCTACAATTTTAATATTGTGGGGTTTAAGCTTTATAGGTATAATTTAACGTTTATTTCCCTATTTATTATTTTAAAAATCTGTGATAGTGTGTCATCATATTGTGGCAGACCAATTTTATACCTAATTTTGTCTATATACTAAATATTTCCGACCTTTTAAAAATAAAGAAAGCTATATATAATTACATGTCACTATTATTTACAAAGTAGTTAGTATATGTCCCAAACAATAGAAAGTGGTTTGTGATTGCCGCAATTGAAGCATAGACTACGTACCATATCATATTCAAGTGTCACTCACTTGTGTACTTTAGAAAAAAAAATTGTGTTTATTATTACATTTTAGTAAATAATAATAATTCTAGGCCCGGGCATCCGGGTCTTCGGGTCGAGTTTGGGTCGGGTTCGGATCGGATCCGGGTCTTTCGGGTCCTAGCAATTTAGACCCATATAAGTACCTATAACTTTTCGGGTCGGTTCCGGGTCGGGTCTTGTCGGGTCCGGGTCGGTTCGGGTCTATAATTTCAATACCCGTAAAATACCCAAAATTTTTGGGTATATTTCGGATCCGGGTCGGTTCGGATATTAGGATCCGAAATAGATCCGAAATACCCGAACTGGACCCGAAAACTCTAAAAATACTTGAAGAACCGAAAAAATACCCAAAAATTTATCCAAAATCAGACCCGAAAACCCAAAGCATACCCGAATTTTACCTGACAACCCAAATTATATTTTCTAAAAATCTAAAATTTCACCAAAAACCTACAATTATACCCGAAAATCCAAACCCGAAACTTAAAAAAAAAACCGAAATACCAAAAATATACCCAATCACCCAAATATATCTAGTATATATAATTATTTGCGGGTACTTCGGGTACCCGAACAGGTCTCGGGTAGGACCCGGACCCGAACCGAGACCCGCGGGTCAAAAAAAAAGATCCAATAGGTACTTAGCATGGACCCAGACCCGGATCTGAACCTGTATTTTCGAGTCGGTTCTGGTTCGGGTCTTCGGGTCTGGGTAAAATGCCGGGCCTAAATAATTCAATGGAATTAACGTATATGCACTAGTTGCAACTGGGCGTATATCACGGTAGGTTATTACTACCGTACGTGGACAAGGAGCCAATCACTGGATAAACATCGACAGTTTTCTTATTGTTTACCTTTTGTTCTTTTCGACCTTAAACTTTTCTAATAGTCAGTTGTTTAACAAATAATAAGCTGTGTGTATATTGTTTTCTCCCACTTGCCATGTATTTCGTACCAATTAAGATGTCGTCTGATAAGCATACTATTTTCACACAAGTGGTTTTCTTTGACACAGATCAAATAGTAAAATAGTATGCTATACAAAACACCATTGTTGTTTTACGTGGACTAAACAAAATCTCTCCAAGGCACACTTCCCTAGGTAGTTTCCACACGTCTCTATCTTCCTTTTTGGTTTGAATTTAGCGGTTTCCACTCACCTGGTCTCTATTTGTCGTTAGTTTTCTCCTTTTTTTCTAACCGTTTTAGAAAATTATAGAAACCACTCCTCACCGAAGCGCCGAACAGTTTCCCGCTTACCCGGGTTCCACCCCCGACAGCCAGTCGGAGGGTCCGTCATGTATCCATGACCAAGCAAAAGGAAACAACGACTCACCCCAAGCGCACCTGAAGAAGAAGACTCCCCGACAACAAGCCTCTGCTCGACCTCTGTGACTGCCTACTACATCAAGCACACTAAAGCCAAATCTTCTCAAGCTCCTAACCAGGCCTCTCTACCAGAACTACTATTCAACAAATGGCAAGAAGACTCACGTATGCAGAGAAAGGCAAGGGCATCTCCCTTTCTCCAACGAAAACTCTCCCAAGGCGTGTCAGGACTCCAGATATGGACACCACACAAGCCATCAAGGACAACGAGCAAACATTCATAGTAAGGTTGACTAACACAAAGGAACAAATGGTCTAGAACCTAATTCCTTTCCTTGAACGACGATGGGGCCTCATAGGCACTGTCACCGGCGCAGATCTGGGCCAACAATGTGTGCAGTTCAGATTTACTTGCAGAGAAGACTTAGAAACAGTCATCCATAACCGACCATATCACTATGCGCGATGGATGCTCATCATGCAGAGATGGGAACCGGTAATCTCATCTACCTTTCCATCCAAGATTCCTTTTTGGATAAATGTCAGAGGACTCCCGCTACACTACTAGAATGCAGACATGATGTACGGGATTGGCAAGGAAATATAAAAAGTCAAAGATATCGAAATGACTAAAATCTCAGCAAAAATCAAAGTCACAGTTGATGGTCTCCAACCTCTCGTAAAAGAAACAATTGTGGATTTCTCTTCTGGAGAAGCGATTCATGTTTCCCTCGACTATGACAAATTGGCAAATCACTGCAGACTGTGCAACATGCTCACACACGAGGCGTGAGAATGCCCAACTACAACCCTCTCGACACACCACTAGAGGGAAGAAGAAGTACACGGGGACTATGCACGAAAGCATAGGGCTGACAACGAAGCAAACTCTACAAATCTCCACTACAAGCCCCTAAGGCCTTCGGGCCACCGACTAGAGTAACCACCTTTTAGCCAACGACGCGATAGACATGGACGCTCTTTTGGACCACGACTCTCGACTACAGAAGATGATAACGCTTATAGAAAAAAGCAGATATCCCCCTTCCGCCGGCGGGAGGCAAGGCCCTCGCCACAACTACCATCAGCTACCTCTTTAGCTGATTCACACTCCTACAGAAGAAATAACTCGAACAATGTACCGGCCAGAGATGATAGACAGGTAGAAGACCAGGCTCGCCGGAAGCTAAGAGATGTCTCCCGACGAAGATCACTCTCATTCGGAGCCCCACCAGCAGAATAAAAAATGGTCTAAAGGGAAAAAGAACATGCCGCTGAGCATAACCACTCTGAGCTCCCCGCACCCAACTATGACGGGGAAACCCTCACTTTGGATCCATAAACCCAAAAGCTCCATGATAAAATTCTAAGTGAATTACAGGAAGTCACTGCCAATTATGTCAACATACCTGACCCAATAGAAAGTGCTGCAAGATGTCAAAGGGTTTTAGAGGGGGAAATGGAGAATTTAATGGCAAGAAGAGCTGCATCTATGCTAGCTGGGGCCCTTCAAAACCAGTACCAGAACTCTGCTATCGCCACTGCCAACAATATTAACTTTAAGGCACAACTGGAGTAGGCTGATCAAGATCAGACGCAGACGCACACGGAACCGGAGCAGATCATACCACCGGGGACTCGAAAGAAGTGAGGCAGACAGTGACACCCCCGAACCGTCCTAGGCATAGGTCAACCCACCGGCCAACAATCAAACAAGAGCATGCCCGACGGACGACCCACACCAAGGGTTGGAGATGAAAGGCCAACCGGCCAGCCAACAATCAAACAAGAACATGACTGACCGTCCAACCCAACACCATGGTCCGGGAGCGCTACGTGACGGGTTAGAGACGATCCGGCAGAGTCACAAAATTTACTCCACGACCTCGACCAGTTCGTCCACTAA
>NC_027756.1:10707225-10707524 GCF_000695525.1 Brassica oleracea var. oleracea | reverse complement strand
GTCCACTAACACGTCCCGCTGCGTCAAGGCACAAGGCTTTGCAACCTGTACCTAGAGTTAGCGTTTTCCGTTAGATCGAGGCCTAAAGCCTTTCAACCCGTACCACGACATAACGTTGTGTTAGACCGGACTAGTCAAATATCAGAGTACTCATGTAGTGCATATAAAACAATTACTTCTATTGATTCAAGAAATATCCATACATTGATATAATTCGAGACCGGTCCCGACCTAATGCCAAATCGAGTCAACTAAACACAATTCAGAAAACCGTTTACAAAAGGCATGAAAATCTACAC
>NC_027756.1:10706708-10707135 GCF_000695525.1 Brassica oleracea var. oleracea | reverse complement strand
TCTCAGTGAGCTGGCGGCCTCTACCCGCAACCTAGACTCTAACCCAGACAACCTAAAATAACAATCAATCTAGCCCTAGCATGCAATAAAAGCTAAGGCTAAGCAAAACTAAGTTAGACTTGGCCTCCTGCCATAATCTAACTTCAAGTAACGGGAACCTGCATTTAAACAAGTCAACAACCAATCCCTAGTTAACCATATATACGCTTGAGTTCAGTACTCATGTAGTGTTAGACACTTAGACTATACAAGTATCATGAGCTGGTCGACCAACAATCAAACAAGAACATGATCGGCCAACCAATGATACCTCATACCTTTAATATCCACCACCCTTCACAAACAATCCCTCAAACACATACAGGCCAACGTCAGGCCTACACTAACAAAATACACACAAGCCTAATCCGGTACCTAAACCAGACTT
>NC_027756.1:10705235-10706045 GCF_000695525.1 Brassica oleracea var. oleracea | reverse complement strand
TGGATGTGAAGAAATGAGCTGGGGTCGTGGGGTATTTATAGGAGACACCAGCCAATCAGCTTCAGGTTGGTGGCAGCCCGTGTTTCGCTTCGCATGGCTCCGGACGCATGCGCGGCGGCACCTCGTGCTCCACATGTCCGGATGCATGTCCATGACCCATGGAGGACGCCACCACTCCTCCCACATGTCAGGATGCATGCCTGGAGTGCATGCAAGAAGCCACACTAGTACACACATGTCGATCAGCATGCTTCGGTTGCATGCGCGGAGACACCTCGTGCTTGGTCGATCCACCTCGTGCTTCTACATGTCAGGCTGCATGTACTGCTTCCATGCACGGTGACACCTCGAGCTTCTGTAGACACTCAGCTTCTTAGATGGTGGTTATCACGTCCTGGCCATATATGTAGAGACACCTCTAGCTTCTTGGTCGATTTACGCGATTTTTGACCCTTCCGGCAAATTTCTAACCCGTGATCAATCCCGAATATTTTTCTGCTCCCGTTCTGATGCTGTAAATATTTTTAATAGACTCCAGATGAATTCTGATATCCTGTAAAAATATTTCCCGAGCCTCCGGCTTTCTCGAAGAAATCCATAATACCGAAATTAGTGTTTTCGCCCAATTTCGGGTTTTCCCGTCGTGCTTCGATCCCGTCGTGATTGCTTCCCGTCGTGCTTAATTCTCATCCTGCTTAATTCCCGTCCTGCTTCCAATGTCTCCAAAATAATATTTTACTGATATGAAGATTTTCCGAGAAAACTTCGTGATGAAGAAACGTCGGTCTTCAAAAACGTCGAGCTCCTAAA
>NC_027756.1:10679659-10705049 GCF_000695525.1 Brassica oleracea var. oleracea | reverse complement strand
TTTTTTTTTTTTTTTTTTTTTAACGGTTTTCTACACAGCCCCTCTGGGAAAACTTCTACAGCGGGAAGAACCACTAGCCTAAGTGGAACGGGATCAAAGAAAAGAAAGGTGCATGCCATTCAAAACTCCCCAAGAATTAGAAAACCGAGCACCTCCAGGACTACCCAAAACAACAGGAAGGTCCCGAAACCACCGGCACGAAAGCCTACTACAGTAACAACAGACGGAGAATCTGAAGCGCAAGAGACAGAGACATCAAAGGTAGCTAGTAGGAGAGGAGGCGCCAAGTCCCCAAGAGCGAGGGCAAGAGATGCGGATTTTCACAATCCGCCACCGTCTCTTCCTTAAAGATACTGAGGTGGAACTGTTGTGGGTTGGGGAATCCTACAACAATCCAAAGATTAAGGGCCCTTAAGAAAAGTTTGGACCTTGATATCATCTTCCTCATGGAAACAAAAAATCCCCCGGAGTTTGTTATGTCAAAGTTAGATCCGTTAAACTTCGTTTCAAGTTATCATGTTCCACCTCATAGTCCGATAGGAGGAGGACTTACCCTATTCTAGAACCCCTCCGTAGAGCTCTCTGTTGTATCATCTTGTGACAATTTTATTGACATTGAGATCATCTATAAAAAGAAACGTTTTCATGCGACTTTCACTTATGGAGCCCCTGAACATCAAAACAGAAGATTAGTGATGCAGAAGCATACGAATATTTCGCAGAGTAGAGACAGCCCTTGGTTTTTGACTGGTGATTTCAATGATATCGTTGATAATAGCGAAAAGGAAGGCGGACCAGTTCGAGCAGAAGGAACCTTTGTGGACTTCCGTACGTTCATGTAAACTTGTGATTTGTTTGACCTGAGACACTCAGGGAATTCTTTGTCGTGGAGAGGCGTTAGATACACTCACATTGTGCTATACCGGCTTGACAGAGCTCTCTCCAACAGCCTTTGGGCAGAGCAATTCCCGTCAGGCAGGTGCTCGTATCTGGAGTTCGAGGGGTCTGACCATCTCCCGCTGATATCGTATTTCGAACCAGATACAAAGCAAAGAAGGGGCCTTTTCCGGTACGATAGGCGCCTCTGAAAAAATGAAGAAGTTAGGAAACTCATAGCAGTGGCATAGTTATCTAACAGAGAATATGTGGAACACAAGATAGCAGCATGCCGAAGAGCCATTTCGAAATGGAACCGCGAACATTATGAAAATTGCCAGGCAGCGATAAGAAAGGAGAAGCTACGCTTAGAGAAAGCAATGTCTGATCTGACTAGAGCTGAAGAAGAAATAACATTGATCAACATGGCTTTAAAGAAAGCGTATAAGGAGGAAGATGCTTACTTAAGACAGAGGAGCATGACGCTTTGGTTGGCTCTAGTAGACATGAACAATGGGTTTTTCCATGCCACAACCAAGGTCCGAAGAGCCATCAACAAGTGTTCAGTTATAGAAAACACAGAAGGAGATGCAGTCTATGAAGAACCATAAATTATTGAGGTTATTACGAAGTACTTCTCTAATCTGTTCTCGATAAATAATTCAGACCCATCCAACATCGTGGAGGAAGCCCTAAGAAAATCCATCTCTCCAGAAGATAGGGATGCGTTGACAGTTATACCCACGACAAAGGAAATCAAAGAAGCCCTTTTCTTGATCCACCCAGATAAGGCCCCAGGGCCCGACGGCGTCTCGGCAGGTTTTTTCAGGATAAACTGAGCCACGGTTGGACCCACCATCATAGCTGAAATTACGGAGTTCTTCAAAGATGGATCTCCCCCACAGAACATCAACCATACCCACCTGCGCCTAATACCGAAGATCACAACACCAAAGACAGTGGCAGACTATAGACTGATAGCTTTGACTAACGTCTATTACAAGATTATTTCTAAGATCATCACGAGATGACTGCAACCGGTACTGGTCTCCATCATCTCCGAAAGTAAATCGGCTTTCATGCCAAACATAGCGATTACAGACAACATAATGATAACCCACAAGACTCTCCATTTTCTAAAGAGATCGGGAGCTACAAAGCATTGCTCAATGGCTGTGAAAACATACATGATCAAAGCTTATGATAGGCTAGAGTGGAAGTTCATTGAGGCGGTGCTCCGGAGGCTGGGATTCCATGAGAAGTTTTGCGGCTGGGTTATGAGTTGCATAACGACGGTGACATACTCTGTCTTATTCAACGGCGAGGTCCAAGGAATGATCTACCCAACTCGAGGCATCCGCCAGGGAGACCCGCTGTCCCCTTACATCTTCATACTTTGTAGCGAGGTATTATCGGGCTTATGCACTTAGGCGCAGCGACGAGGTTCACTGGCAGGGGTTCGGGTCGCAAGAGCTAACCCAAGAATAAATCACTTACTATTCGCATATGACACGATGTTCTTCGCCAAAACGACCGTCAGTAGTGTCAATGCACTAAAGGAAGTCTTGAAAAAATATGAAGCTGCATTCGGTCAAATGATCAACACAGAGAAATCTGCGATAACTTTCTCCAAAAATGCGCCAGCTGAAGTGAGAGAAAGGGTTAAAGCATGCCTTGGTATTGCTAAGGAAGGAGGGGTAGGAAAGTATTTAGGCTTACCAGAGCACTTTGGGAGGAGGAAGAGAGACCTTTTCACCTCGATTGTGGATCGCATACGGCAAAAAGCGGCAAGCTGGAGTACTCGCAGGCTCTCGGCCGGAGGAAAACTTACCATGTTATAGTCAGTCCTACTACCAATTCCCTCCTTCTCTATGATGGTCTTTAAACTGCCAAAAGGCCTCACCGATAGGATACAATCAGCCTTCACGGGATACTGGTGGGATGATAACCCGGAGACGAGGAAGATGTGCTGGAACTCTTGGTCGCGAGTTGCTAAACCGAAATCGGAAGGAGGGCTAGGAGTGAGAGACGTTGAGGCTTTCAATGATGCTCTACTTGCTAAGTAGGGGTGACGGATTTTAAATAATCCAGATGGTTTACTTGCCAAAGTGATGACAGGAAAATATTGTACCACTTCCTCGTTCCTGGCTGTGCCGGCTTCAAGCTCATGCTCACATGGATAGAGAAGCATCCTATGCGGAAGAGACCTCCTACTGCAGAACATGGATAAATCTATAGGAAATGGAGAGAGCACAAAGATTTCGGAGGAACCGTGGCTTTCACTTGATGTACCAACTAGACCGTTTGGCCCGCCGAACCTCTCTTCAAAGGACCTTAAAGTCTCAGACTTGTTAACCCAATCAACAGGAGTTTGGGACCGAGACAAAGTGGATATGCTGCTCCCCTATGAAGCTCATAAAATCCTTCTCCTTAAACTAAGCAGAACAGAAGGTTCAGATAAGCATTGTTGGTTAGCTACTAAAAATGGTGAATACTCTACAAAGACTGGTTATTATTCAGCCCTGAAGCAGCTACAACTCGAACAAACTCCTCCCCCTTAACCGATGCTATGTGACTGGATGGAAGACATTTGGCTGATCCCCATCCCACCCAAGATAAGAGTTTTTCTTTGGAATATAGTACAACGCGCTCTACCGTTGGGAGAGACTCTAGCTTCAAGAGGTATCTCAACAACGAGCTTCGCTTGCACCCATTGTGGAGATAGAGAGACGGCGAACCATCTATTCTTGACTTGTCCTTTTGCGAGACAGGTTTGGAACCAGACCCCGATCCATAATGTGATAAACATAATTGATTCTGCAGATTTTCAAGGAGCCCTCAAAGACTCAAAGAAGACCATGAACCTTCCTCCTACAGGAATGAGAATGGGATCTCTTTTTCCATGGATATGCTGGAACATATGGATTGCTAGGAACCATAAGATATTTCAGAACAGGTATTTTGAGGCGAAGGAGGTCCTCTCGAAAGCGGTTGCGGACGCACTGGAATGGCAAACAGCTCAGGAGCAGCCAATCACTAGCTTGGCCACTGAGCAGAACACAATTGCTCAACCCCCTCCTCCCCAAGCGAACCCAGATATCATCACGGTGAACACAAATGCAGCTTGGAAGGAATCAGAACAGAAAGCTGGGTTGGCTTGGCTGTTCTCGGATAACACATGCATGATCCTGGTGCAGGGAACCTCGCTGGAACTCTACGTCCCCTCCCCGTTAGTGGCAGAGGGCTTGGCGATAAGAGAAGCATTACTCCAAGCGCAAGCTCTTGGTTTCAACAAACTAAGTATCAAATCAGACGCTCAGATCATCATCAGAGCTATCAATAGGAGAGACCCAATCAAGGAACTTTGTGGAATCCTTGAGGATATCCTAAACTTGTCTTGTTACCTCTCTGTTTCCTCTTTCAATTTTATTTCTCGCAAAGACAATATGATCGTTGATGCTCTTGCTAAGAGAGTATTAGTTGAGACAATCGTTGTGTAACCTTCTTTTATTAAATAAAGTTGCCTTTCAAAAAAAAAAGTATGCTATACAATTTTGGAAAACTCAGCTTTCTTATATTTTATTTGGTAAATGCTTTCCTATAATTTATAACAGAAAACATCCATAGCAGTTTAACATTTTGATTTTGCAATTTATGCGGTGTCCAGTGAATAGAAAAGACCTTTACCGGTAATAGACTGCATTTTCTATCGATGTGTTGTACCATTCTTCTTTGCTTTTCGGATGCTTTGAAACACACCTCTTCCTTGATGTTTCTTATCTATTTTTTAAAAATAAAGTTGCTTTTGGTAAATATTATTTCAAACAAAAGGAAATATTTAATTATTTTAAACATTTTATTACTTCTAAAAATGAGCATGACTATTTTATACTATGTTTTGTATTTTATCGATAATTAAAATAAAATTAAATAATCTATGTTTCATTTAACTTTTTATAAATTGATTAGGTTTAAAGTGTTATATAAAATTGACTATCTTAATTATTTTGTTTTCAAAAATATTTTGTTAGAATTCTAAGAGGCATATATATTTTGGTCTGCAAAAAATATATAAATAGTTAGATTTTAGTTGTCTCATATTATATTTTATATTCTGTCATTGTTTCATTTTCATTCCAACAAATATAACACTCATATGTTAAAAAAAAAAATTTACTAAATAAATGATATTCATTCAAATATGAAAAATACTCAAGTAATTCAATATATATATATTATTTTTAAATATTTATAATATTGGTGCAAACATATCAATTCAAACAAGGGGATAAATCAGTCACAATATCAACATTATTTATTCAAAAATATCTAAATAAAATTTTAAAATTATATATTAAATTGTGTTGCCTTCAAAAGACATATACACTAGGTGAATAAGACATATTATTAGGTTAATATCAATCACAAACTGAAAGCTATTATCTTAATTATTGATAGAAATATATTTAAGATTGCTCTACAATTTGTTTTTACATATATTATATCATCTATCTTTATAGGAATACAATAAATTTCATTATGATTTATTGAGAAAATGGCTTTGATTAGGTACTTTTATATTCATTCAAACTAAAAAAATACTTAAATGCACCATATTAATATTTTGTTTCCAAATATTTGAAATACTAACAAAAATATTTCAAAGAAAATAATTCTCTCACAATATGAACATATAATTTATAATGCTTATTTTAATTTCTATTTAAAATTACATAGAAAATAATCAAAAATCATTATATTTATGAAGACTCTGATATATTATTGATATCAAATAGTTGTACTTCCATAATCCATACCAAATGTAATGAATTTTATTTTAATACACTGATAAAAAACAGTTTTAATATTAAAAAAAGAAAAACAGACCTGCTGAAATAAGAAAATATTTGAAAATATTATAAATAGGTGTTCTTATTAGTGAACAAGAGGTTCATTTTTTATTATGTTTTATATTTCACTATATAGCATAAAAAAATATTTATTATAGTTTATATTGTATAATTTATATTAACTCTTATATTGTAATTTGGATATATTTTTTTTTCATCAACATATACTGATTCATACTGACTCTGTGAACCAAACTGGTAGCTTTTCATCCATGTGAACGACGAAAGACGGTTATTTTCTTACACTGCGTGCTAAACTATCTGCCTTCGAATTATCCATCTGATGTACATGAATGATCTCTAAGTTTAGGAAACTTGATTTCAAAATTTTAATGTCTTCCAAATACATTCAAACGCTGGCAATTTTTTTGGTTCCTAAACCATTTTCACCAATTGAGAACAATCTGTTGCAAACGTGATCTGAAACTCTGACGCAAATTTCTCATACACTCCCATTGCCCATATTAGTGCCTCCACTTCCGCGTAAAGATGGGGGAAGTTTTCCTAACATTTTTTGTTCCCATCAATCTATCAAACCTTCTAATGTGATATACTAATTTTATCCTGAATAAAGTTCTTTGTCTTTCCACGATCCATATGTAAAACACCACCGTTGTGCATAGATAGCAGATTGCTAACCTCTACGGGAATAAAATATTAATTATATTGCATTTTTCCTTCGTTTTTAAAAACACTTTTCATTCTGGATAGAGGCTGGCCATTGCCTATCATATGTCTTAATCCTTTAGCCAAAATATATCTGCTATAGGTAATGTTTATCTAGGCCAAAAAAAAAGATCTGAATCTAACGTAACTGGAAAGAAAAAAACCGTTAGGAAAATACCTATTCTTCATAAAACGGCTAAGAAGAGAAAATTGTTCCGATAGGATTTTCAAGTTTGTTTGACCAGAAGAGCTTAATTGAAGAATTCAATGTCCTTGAAATCCATTTTTTCTAGAGCTTTTGGAACACATAACTCGTCCCATCTAAATCAGTAAATTTTACCTTTGTCCTCATTTGATTTCCACCAAAAAACCGCTATAACTGAAGTAAAATGAAAATTCTATCGTCACAAGAATTATCATAAATTGTGATAATAACCTGCAATTTCATTTCACTCTGCGCCTATTTTTAATTATATTTGATCATATGGTTGGATAACAGAGCAAATAATGGTACTTGATATATTTGTGGTCATGTATTATAAGTTTAATATTTTATATTATTTTTATTACATATATACTATTATCTCGATAGTTTGATTAATTAATATAATATAGTTAAAAATATAAGATTTTTTTTGTAAAATAAAAATATAAGAAATTTTTGACTACATTTTGTTAACTGATTTTATAAATACAAGGGTATATGTTTGCATTAACATAAATTTATGAAATACGATATTATACAGTTTATAAATTAATATCATACTTTTTAGAATATGCAATAGTGGTATCTAATATATAGAAAAATATATCAAATATGAGTTGGAAAAATATATCAGACAAAATGTAAGTAGGATATATGCCTAGGTTATTGAAAGTACATATGAGTTTTCTAATTGCGATAAACATTAATATACGAATCTTTTTTGTTGCAAAATATTAAATAAAATAATTCATTCATAAGTTATTACTTCTAAAGGTTGATCCTATATAAAATGCAATTGTAATATTTGTAATTCTTATAATAAAGAAAATATTTAATTTGGATTGTGAGAAAAGACGAAGTGTTACATTTCAATATACTTAACACGATTACAACTTAAAATGAAATTTTAATATATAAAGAATATTTTTGACTGTATTTTTCAAAAAAAGAAGAATATTTTAACTGTATAGTAAACGCACTCGAAATTAAAAACTTTGAACTTTGATCGTGGACAAGAATAAATTTTGGCGAATAAATTAAAAAGAAGAGGAGAATGACATGCTCGTTTACAAGATCTGTGACAAGTGCCAGAAAGTAACCTTTTTATTTATTGTGATCCAGAACTCAACAATCGCTATGCATTTTCAAGACTTACATTGACCTTGTGTTCATGAACTCTCCTCCAGCTGAATCCGAAACTTCACGGCAAACTCCATCTGTTCACGTGAATTGAGAATCAAATCAATTAACATAACCGGATTTTTGTATTTAGTTATTACTTACTAGAGGGGTAGAAGTCATATTCTATTTCTATTTCTTTGGATATATAAATAAAACTTTGAGCATTTATTATTTTTGTTTCTGTCATCTTACAGTTTACTATTTATAATAGGTAATAAACCGCGGAAAGTGATTATTAGTTTCGTTATTTATAATAAAAATACATTAAGTCTGTTTAATCTGGATATTGGTTCGGTTTTAAGTTATTTTTTGATTTTTAATCTCCTAAAATATAACTATTATTTTAAATTAATATTTATTTTGGTTTATTCGGTTAGAATGTTCGATTTTTTAGTTTTTTCGGTAAAAACCAAAAATTACTATTATTTATTTATTATCATGTTATGAATTTTAGATAGTCGTCATGTCGGACCAATGGTTTCATATCATAGTTTGTAAACGTATAATAGTTCAAGAAAAAGAAAAGAAAATTATTAAGACAAATCATTTCACTACCATTTGGTCAGTAGTGAAAGAAGCATTAAGAAAAAAATATTTTAACTTAAAAAAAATAGATACTTCAGTTGTGATAAATACTTAGTCACAAGGTGCTCACATCAAGGTGCACATATATGTTTATGTAAAATTATATAAAAATAGTTGACAAATATATAAAGATATTGTTAATTAATATTAAATGACATTTTTGTTCAAAATAATACATGAAAGATAAAATTAAAATTAATTAAAAATTAAAAAGGCCTTGACATAAGTGAATTTTTTTATATAAAGAAAAATAAATTGTATCCGTAAATAGAGGTGGGCACATATCGAATATCCGGGTATTTGGAGGTATTCACGTCGATTCAATCTTTAGCCATCTGGATAGTCGGTGACTCTGATATCCGAAATAATTTAGAATTTTAAAGAATATTCGATTTGATTCGTAGATAAAATAAAATTTTAAAAATAATTGAAAATTTTAATAATCACATTTTATTACTAAAATAAAATATTATTTAAATTTTTAATTTTTAATACCTAATATAATAAATTTAATTCATAAAAATATTGTAAAACTTATATAAACTATAATATATATATAATATATATATATATATATAATTCTGTACTTATATGTATATATGCATATAACAGATCGAATTAGATATTCGTTCCTAAAAATATAGGTATTTGTGATTTTTTATTTATTTTGTATTTTACTATTTGATTTGCTTCGTAGAGTTACAGATATCCATATTTTTTAGTTCAAATCAAAATGGATAACGAATCAAATCAAAATTTATAAATATTTTGCCCAACTTTATCCGCAAACAATATATATATATATATATATATATATATATATATAATTTAGCTTTTGATTCGTTATTTGTTTTGATTTGAACCGGAAAATCCAAAGTTTTATTGGAACCATGCATGTGAGTTTTGTATTAAAAATACAAAATATATAATGTGAACATATTTATGAATATAGTGTGAACACGTTAGCATATTTATTATCAAATCATTGTGAAATTTTTACGTGTTTATTATAGTGTAAATGCATTTATTACGATGTTTTTCTTTTAATATATAAGAGATTTGTTTGTTATGACTATTTTATGACACATCAGTCATTATAAAGATAATTGGTATGGAACGGATAGTATAAGATTTCGTTGATGCTTTAAAATTTTCAACTACTAGAAAGAAGAAATTATTATAGTTCAGTTTGGTATTTGTGATGAAGACACCCACAAATGCTTTGGCCTAAAATTATATCAAATAATATCCGAAAGGCATGGACTACGTAGATTACGTAAAATCGAATAGAACTTTTCGCTAGTGCCTTAATTAAACACTAAACCTTGATATATGCACTCGCGCATATATTATTTTTAATTTCATATAAATAAATATTTATTTATAAGTAATAACTAGATCTCGATTTGTGCAGATTTTTGTTTTATTTTTATATAAACATTTTGTTTTCAATTCTAAATTGATATATATTATAATATATATGTGTTTATCAATTTTTAAAACATAATAAGTTTACGATATATTTTTTCATTGAATAGATTATTTCAAACTTTCACATGTATTTGTATCTTCTTCTATATATATATTTTCGAATTATTATTTCGTTATTAAAAACGTAACTATATATATAAAGATTAGTAAAATATTGTTTTATTGTCATATTTAAAGATATTGTAATATTTCACAAATTTAGAAAGTTTTTAAAAATTAAACTTTTCGCTTCATAGATTTATATTCTCGAGTAAATAATTAAACATTTAGTTTTTGTTTAATTTTTTTTAAAAAATATATAGTTTAAAATTTGTTTTCATTGGTTTAAGGTAGTAAAGATTAATCATTGTTACATAATATGATTTTTGTTATTTAAAAACAATCTTTATAATTTTAAAAGTTAACATAGACACATATTTAAATAATTAACATATGAATGTATAGTATTACAACATTAAATTATATCTATTTAATTGATACTATCTATAAATCTAATGGATCATTTATTGTTTAAATCCAATTATTGATAGCCCAATAAAATTTTTTGGTAGGTCCAAAATTTAAGTGATAAGATTAGAGATTAAATTTAACATGACTTTCTAGATCCGTTTTTAAAAAAAAATCACACATGAATCAAAGTTGTGACTTCTAGTTTAATATATAAGATGTATATTTTATAATTTATCCGTATTGTATAATTATTTAATATCACATTTTTAAACACAATAATTTATAGTTCATATTGAGTAATTTTATTTTGTCTTGTTTACCGTCAACTGTACCATTCATATTTTTAAAATATGATATGTATATTCACACAAATGTATTTTTATTATTTTATGAATCAAAATTTTATGAATGTAAATAAAATTGTTTTACATACTATTTGAAATCTTGTGCTGTATATTTTATAATCTTCAACATTAATCAGTTTACATCGGACTATTATTTATATGAAATATACATAGAATAATATTAATTTATATTTTATTTATATATTGTATAAATTATTGTTTTAAAAATTAAGTATGTTTTATGGTTTTAAATTCATAAAAAGATAGTAAATGCTAAATGTTAGAATTATATAATTTTAATGGCATTAAAATGTAATTAAGTAGTTGTTTTACTTTAGGATCAATTTAGAAAATGATTTACTGAATTACGAAAAGACAAAATATATTTAAATATAGGTTCAATAATTGTTCAGTGGTATTTTGTGTAAATAAGTTGTAAAGTTAAGGGGCATTTGTATTTCTCTTTGACAATATAAATATCCTTCTGTTTCAAAATGATTTATATTTTTTAAAAATAATTTTTTTTTTTCACATTTTAAATAAATTTTGATTGACTAATAATGGTAAATTGTAAGTTTTAAATAAATTAATTGTGTTCAATAAATTTGATTCACTAAAAATGTGAGAAATAGCTAGTCATAAAAATAATAAATTTATAATCAAAATTTAAAATACTTTCATATATATAAAAATTCTAAAATATACATTTTAATGAAAAAATATTTGTCAATTATTAACGCAATGCACATTTAAGACCATTTATAATGGTCTTTTATTTTGAAGGAAAACATTTTAGAAAGGGAAATTCATTTTTCGATAAGACATATTTTAATTGAAAAAGTGAATTTATGAATAGCATTTCCTGAAATTGGAAATATTATTCAGAAACTCATCGGACTTTTTTATTTGTAAATTGCTTCTGTAATTTTATATAGTTTTGTTTTGTATATAAAAAGATTCGATATTTGTGTTTTATGTTTTAAGAACATTATTAGTAATTTACATAATACAATTACAAAATTTATATAAATAATTTTTTTATTTATTTTAGAACTAAATTTATGTATTTAAGAAAGATACATTTAAAAAAATTGGGTTAAATTTGTAAATTTTTAAAATAACAACTATTATTAAAATGTATAACAAGTATTAATAATATGATATAATTAAAAAATATCTTTTGAAAAAAAATAAAAAAAAATTTTAGTTCAAAACATAAATTTATTTTGAATTTACTTCGTTTTGAGGGGAAATACTTAGTTTTGAGGGGAAATACGATGTAATAGTTGCAGATACCCTAACTATACACAATATCTACTCAATTAAAACAACTTAGTGACCCATTGTTAAAAGTTGGATCCAACAATTAATGGCAATAATACATGCATCCATCATTTTCGAACATAACCACTCCTTTATATAATTTTCCAAAGTAACCACTATTCCTTAATAGCTTTAGTTTATCCTTCACACGCCTAACAAACTAAAGTAATCTCTATTTATATCTAATTTCCTTTTTTACAATTTTTTTCCTACTAATTAGGACCATTATTTACTATCAGTTAAATTAGCAACTAATATATTTTTCTAGACTTTACCACCATATTATCGATAGCTAATAATATGTAACCTTAATACCATATTTAATAATCGATTGTATCTTAATAATATGGAGCATATCTATTTTTTTAATTATTTATCCAATAAAACAAGAACATTTCAGGAATCAAATCAATTATTCTAAAATCAATTTGAAATTTGGTCATCTAACTCCTTAATCCCGTAAGATATGCCCTCATATTTTGCAACATTTTTTTTAACTAAAAAGTTTTTCCTTCCCCACAATCGTTTTTATCGTCATCCTCTTATAAAAATATTGAAAGAACAGGGAAACAGTTACAAAACCCTTTAAAATTGGACCATGGATTTTGATTTACGCATTTATAATTTCTATACAAATTAATATGTGTAATATTATGTGTATAGTGTAGTAATGATGTAATTATAATTATATACAAAATTAAGTAATCCCAATTTATGAAAAAAATTGCAGTTATTTAATCTGTCTATTTAATTATTGTTTTACTAGATGATGACCCGCACATTTGTGCGGACTAATATATATCCAAATAAATCAAATTTTAACATAATTTTTAATTTTAATTTGATTTATTTAATTAATTTCAGTTGAAGATATAATTTACTTTATTTACTACAACACAACATAGATAAAATGTTTTGATACTTACAAAAATTTTCATTTATTCTATCACCAAACTACACATATAAAAGTATCATCATCATAATAATATAATAAAATTTTATTAATACTGTAACTAACATAAAAGATAAATCTATAAAACCTATCCCCTCTTCAATAAAAATTTAGTCGCATTTTATATGAATTTCTTTTTATCGGAGTTTGTAGTGACACATATTAACAAAATCTACAATGATTAAAAACATATTTCAATTTAACTAAAATTTTATAAATTAAAAATAATAATTATATATGTCTACAAAAAGCTGTTTTGTAAAAAAATAAAATAACGGCTAAAGATTGCATTCTTTAGACTCATATTTTTTATTGGTAAGATAATTCGATGATATAAATTAGAAACAAACGTCATTTAAAAACAACTAATACAAACATCAACCGATTTTATATAACTAAAATAAACATAAGATGAAACTATAAAATTATTGCTAAAATTTGATAATATTCGTTAATCATAATTATCCCTGAATATAATGGGAATATTTATTAAATAATCACTAAAATTGTTTTAAAACTAACAAGTTAAAAATTATTTATTAAAAATAATGACTCAGTCTAAATCATGAAATATGAAAAATAAGTTTTTCAAAATAATAAAACGTAAAACATAATCAAAATATCTTAAAATCATAGAGAACTTGATAAATTCACAAAACTAAAATTATCACCTAAAATTATTTATGACAAATAAAGAAATTTATCAATTAAAATTATTAAAAATATGACAAATAAATAAGTAATTTAAATATGAAAAGCATAACTAAAGCCAAATTAAAATTATCAAAATATAACAAATAAGTAAATTACCTAAGATTATGGAAAATAAGATACATAAGCAGTAAAATATGATAAATAATCAAAATTACCTCAAGTCATGTAAAATATGACAAGTAAGCAAAATCTCACTAAGAATTATTTATTCTAAATAAATAAAATTATGAATTAAAATTACTAAGAATATGAAATATATATAATTTAAACTGTGGAGAACATAACAAATAAAAAAAAATATTAAAACATAAAGAATAAATAAAATTTTTAAAATTGTGAAAAATAAGACAAATAAACAATAAACAATGACAAATAATCAAAATTAACTAAAATTATGGGGAAGATGACAACTAAGCAAAATCAATTCTCAAATAATGACTCAACCTAAATCATGAAATATGACGTATAAGTTTTTAAAAATAATAAAACATAAAATATAATCAAAATATCTTAAAATCATAGAGAACATGATAAATTAAAAGAACAAAATTTATCACCTAAAATTATATATGACAAATAAATAAATTTATCAAATATAATTATTAAAAATGTGACAAATAAATGAGTTAATTTAAATATGAAAAGCATAATAAAGAAGAAAAATAAAATTATCAAAACATGACAAATAAGTAAATTACCTAAAATTATGGTAAATAAGATACATAAGCAGTAAAAATGACAATAATTAAAATTCACCTAAAATTATGAAAAATATGACAAGTAAGCAAAATCTCACTTAGAATTATTTATTATAAATAAATAAAATTATAAATTAAAATTTCTAAGAATATGAAATATATATATATATATATATATATATATAAAATTTAAACTGTGGAGAGCATGACAAAAATTAAAATTATTAAAACATAAAGAATAAGTAAATTTCCTAAAATTATGAAAATTAAGACAAATAAACAATAAACAATGACAAATAATCCAAATTACCTAAAATTATGGAGAAGATGATACTACGCAAAATCACTTCTCAAATAATAGTATAGATTACTAAACAAAACTATATAAAGGGTTTGTTATGTTTAAAAAAATACTGTTTGAAAATTAAGTATCATATTAATGTGTTAAAAGGCTATGGTGTATAGTTTAATAATATAATAAATTTAATACAACTCTTTTTTTTTGTCAGCGAATTTAATACAATTATCAAAATACTTTACTAATCAATTTTTTTTTAAAACGTAAATATGATCACATATAAAAACACAAATATGATTACAAAGAAATACATATATGGTACAAAAAATACACAATTATATACTTACGAAACTTGATTTATCTAATATATTTACAAAAATTATCTGTTCTATTAAATTCATATCATACAAAAATATGATTATACAAACACACAAACATATAAATTATATTAGGTAAAAAATTTAAAACCAAAAAATATAGTTAACTACATTAATATGTAGCTAGTTTGGACTTTGATGAATGTCCATTAATCCATTACTTAAATTTGGTGATACGTTGACCTACAAAGTTTAAGAAAGTGCGAAATAAATGCAGAATAGTAGAATAATATTGGATGCTAATTGCTTCCACATTTGCACTCTGAATCACGTAACAATAATAATGTTACATCATCATATATCATGGATCACCGATAAATATAGTCAATGATAGATAATCCATAATGCCAATCATGCGGCTACATTACTAGCTGGTTGTGATTTATTTGGCACCATATGTTAATTCCAAGCTCAATCAATCGCTGGCAGTATTTACTATTTCATCACATGATATTTTTTTAGTTTATTAGCATTGTATAACTATAAACCATAGTGAATTTTTTAGTTTATCCGCATAATTGGTGTACATAAATCACTGGTTGGTAATCAGTTTAAAAGCCACGAGACAGTCACGCAACTATATATATTAACAAAGTAACGTAAAAAATGAACATGGGCATGATTAAGGGTATGACCGGTTTAAAAACAGCGGCTGCGGTTGCGGTTACGGAAGTTTGCGGATGCGAGTGGTTGCGGTTTCTAACGGTTTTACGAGATTTGTACGACTGGTTCTGCGGTTAGAAATTGGTGCGTTTGCGTAATACTTATGACTGGTTAACTACCAAATGTAGCAACAGTTAAATAATAAATTAATAATATTTACATTTTATATAATATAAAAATATCAAAAATCATAATATTATAATAAATATAAATATCATATCTAGAAAGTTATAGTTTTAAAATTTTAAAAATTTTATAGAAAATGTTTTTATTTTAAAATTTTAGAATATTAATTAAAATATAATAGATATATTTAAGTATTTTTATAATTCTAATTTAAAATTTTTATTTGATATTTTTATCTTTGTATTTATATTATTTTTTAAAACAAATAAAAAAATGTATCATTCTGCAAACGCTAGCTGAAACCAGCTTTAAATTTATGAGGTTTAAAACGGTTTAGAACGGTTTAGAACGGTTTGAGTGATTGTTACAAAACGTCAACAGCCGCTATTAGCTGTGCGTTTGCGGCTGGTAGCAGTTTCAGTGATATTCAAATTTGAAATGCACGTGGACGCGTAGGGTAAACAATATGTGTCGGTCGGTTAATTCCGATTACAAAATTATTTCGATTGGATTTTACTGACCGACAACTATCCCGCGATCACCGATAACAAACTTGGAGAATTCGATGGTAGCCGTTCAATAAAAACGGTCCCACAATCGCGAGGTTCCATCGAACGTTTCATGTTCAGTGAGACAAAGAAGGGACTCGTGTCTAGTTAAGAAGGCGAGACGTTTCTTCTCATGTGCACACGTGCAAGCTGACAGACGATAGTGGTCCCCTACCACGTGAGCTTTGTGACGACTTCATTTGACAGAGCAACGTGGTGGTCTCCGGCGGCGCCTCACTTGACGTTAACGTTAACGTTCACATTAACCCGTAAGGTTATTTTTTCGCTATAATCTTCAGTTTCGTTTTGACCCAAACAACAATGGGAACACATAATGTACAATAATAATAATATTCTATCTGCTTGCCACCGTTTCTAGTTTGACTAATACATGTCCAAATGTAAAAGGCTTATAAAAGAGTACTCAATGGTATGATTAATCCGGAGTTCTTAAGATGAGGTTTTTAGCGGAAGTTAAGAAACTATTTCTTAACTTCCGTTAAAAACTCCACTTTAAAAACTTCGGGTTAATTATGGTTTTAAACCATCTTTATCGCTAGTTTCCAAAATAAAAATAATGAAAAGTTATCAAAGAGAAAGGAGAAAGGTTCATAAATAACCAAGATAAGAAAGGGTTTCGAAAGATACTAATATATGTGTTAGTTAATCATTGATTTTACCTTTTAAAAGTAAATAAAAATTAAATAAATTATTATAATATTAGTATTTTTTTTCTTTTTAGTAACTCCTACCGGTTTCTACCGTTAATCATGGCCTAAACCTTACAAATTCTCCAATTTAAAGGGGGTATTAGGATATGTGTATAATTTCATTCATGTTTATATATTACTTAAAACTATGATAAGACATGCGTCTTGCACATGTTGAATTTATTTGTATATATTATCGATAATTCTTTTTATATATTTGATCATTTTATTTATACATATATAATATTTTTTTATTGTTATTATATAATTTCTTTCCGATCGATCGGATCAATTTTTATTAAAAATTGTTGAACAAAACTATAATTAATATATCATGGGTTGATCGGATTGGACATTAAACAAATTATGACACAAAAATCTTATTTTTTCCATCGAACACATTCTTGAAAAAAATAAACAGTATTGTTTCCATAGTTGAATTACTTTGACATTTATCTTCCATATGGTTTTGAAAGGTTTCATATCAAACATCGAATTGATACATGTCATTTTAATGGTTTCCTTATTTTTGTATTTTAAAGTTGTTTAAAAAAAATATAACATATAAGATTTTCTCATTTTTGTAATTTAAAGTCATTTTAAAAAATTCAAAATATAACATATAAAAAAAATCTAATTTTTTATTATAAGGTTAATGTGATTGTTTAATTTTTTATGAAGAAATATGCAAAAATTGTTATCAAATCTTTATTATTCATAATAATTAATTGTCATATATATGTTAATTATATTAGGTAATTATGTAACTTTTATTTAAGAAAAAAATACAAGCTTCTTATATTTTAGGTTAATATAATATTTTCTAGTAATTAGCTTTGGACCAACATTTTTTCAACTGATTCTTAAGATGCCTAAACTAAATTGACATCTTAATTAAGTGACACATAAGCATAATCACTTTTTAATTGGTACAAACTTAAAGCTACAATTTTTTTAACTGATTCTCAATTAATATACAAGAGATTAGATTATTTCCATATTAGATTAGATGTCCTTATGATAATAGGAGTTTACTTTACATATGGAATTTACTTTACATATCTTTCTCATGACCACTTCCAACGGAGTTTCTTTCCATTGGAGTTCTTAAAATATGTATTTATGTATATATATGTATATATATATTATATATGTATAAGTATTTGTGGGGTTTATAATTTTTGTGGAATTCACAAACAAAAATTCTAAAAATCTTATTTTAAGAACTTTTGCCTATGTGGTTCCACAAAAATTGTGGATTCCACAAATATTTATACCTATATCTATATATATAATACATATTTTAAGAGTTCCAATAGGAAGAAACTCCATTGGAGGTGCTCTAACAATGAAACAATGTATAACAATTATATTCTATCAGCTTGGCACCGTTTCTACTTTGACAATACATGCCCAAATGTAAAAGGCTTATAAAAGAGTAGTTAAGCCTATAAACAAGAAGCTCATCACACTCAGAAATAGTAAAGGCCCAAAAGTCTAAAGAGAACGTGGTTTGGTTTGCAATACATGAAGAAAACAGCATTCCACAAATTTTCTTACGAATTGGAGACAAATTCTCCGGGCATCTTGTACTAATGTATAGACTCCACGGAAACAAAAGAGAAAAAAAAAAGCAGAGTAAAGGCGCTAATCTTTCCAACCTTCTTTACTGAGTCGTCTAGGAGCAAGTCCTCTAGAAGAAACACTCGGTGTGAGTGGTAACACTGGAGTATTCGGCTGCTCTTCATCTCCATCGCCCCAATCATCTCCCCAGTTATTGTTCCATCCGTCATCACCCGTTTCCTGATCCGATTTTGATACCAATGGGGTGTTAGAGACTGGCAACTCCATGTCGAGCCTCTGGTATTTGCTTTTTCCCTGCGACTTGGTCCTGTAAACGTGGTAGATCACTGGGATGATGACAAGGGAGAGAACCAGGAAGGAAATCATGGCGATCACGATGAGTGTTCGCGAGCTGATGTTGAGTATTGAAGGGCGAGAAACAGCCACTGTACTGTCCTTTCCTGTATCATGTCCTGCAGCGGCCAAATCTTTTAGGTAAAGGCTGCAATGGCCACCATTACCAGAAGTGAGTACGATTGCGCTATCGTTGGACCCTCCCTTCTTAATAGAGACTTTCACCTGCCATAAAAAGCAAGATGTAAGAAGTCGCAATAGGTTTGACCGTCCATGGTTTTAAAGCTAAACCATTCATATATAAAAGAGATGTAATAACCTTTGTGTCTTGGCTTTCAAGAAGCTGAACTTTATTGGTCTCTAAGCGGACGAAACTGGGAGCAGTTAAAGTAAGATCCAATACACTTTTGGCTTTGTTCTTAATCAGGAGAGAGAGATGAGGCGCATCTGCACATAGAAATGCAGTCTCAAAACCAGAATCTCTCTAGAATAAAAAAAGAGATGCAAGGAGGAGACTCACCATCATCACCAGGGACACGGAGACAAGCGAGAAACAGATGTTGCTCATCAGAACACATATAAGATGGATCACAGTCTTCACCTTGTTTCTTCCTTGAAGACGAGTTGCTCTTAGCTTCCTCCTCCTTACTGCTTTCACCTCCATCGCTTCCTCCTATACTCTTTTGACTCGTACTATCAATAGGCTTGGTCTCAGATCCACCCAATTGATGGGTGGTGTTAGTAGAATGATCTATACTCTTAGAATCAGTAACAATCTGAGATACACTTGTATCTGTCAAATTCGAGACAAGTTGTTCCTCTCCATCAACCTAATTTCAACAATCAATCATCAACCTCTGATTTCCCCCAAAAAAATCAAAATCGGAAAATCTAGGGGTTACCTTAGTACAAGTCCCCAAAAGCAAAGCTATAGAGAGAAACAACACGAAGAATTTATTCGCATCCATTTCAATGATCAAGATTCCATCTGGGATCCACAAAATCAAAGCTCTCTGTAAGTAAACATTCCATCTAAATACAAAGAAAAGGAATCAACTCACAAAAATTTGATATCTGTACGAATCGAATCGGAATGAAGCAAAGATTGGTTCGAGCTCGAAGAAGAAGAAGTGAGTCAGTCGCAGCAGAGACTACTAACCTTTCTACTTTAGACTCTTTAGTCGTTCCTTCCTCCAGCTAGTTTGGTATTGGTATGCTTAACCAATTTTAATTCTATACGGCACCGTTTTCGGAATTCTAAATGAGGACAACAAAATATCCAACATTGGGCCGTTTGGGTTTAGAATCCACCCTACACTATTAAGGCCTTATTTTCGATTTCACATTAACCACTCTTAATTTTTAACATATACTAATGCCCCCCATCTTGACAAAATATTCGTTTAAATTAACGGAAATATGTATATTTATGCCTAAAATATAAAATCATACAAAAATTTTTGTATTTGCTGCCTAGTTATCCTGTTTAACAATTAACACCACTACTAATTAATCTGCTTCCATGCGACTCTATAAATGTTCAATAAATTCATTTTTCTTAACTTTTAGACGATTGTTAAAAAAGAAGAGTTGAATAATAATTGAGACGTATACAATACCAACATGAAGCAGATATACAACCAACGCCTGCATGGGAAGAATATAAACATTAAGAAAATTTAATAGAAAAAAAGTCTTAGTTCCACTTGGCGTCGGTGTTGGACTCGCCACGTATATCCGTCTACTTAGAAAGCCAACTTACCTTAATTATATAGGGTAGTGTTAGAATATTGGGATAGAGTTCATATGATTAATTAGCAACCGAAACGAGATAACAGACTTGTGAGACTAAAAATAAACTCACGCGAAAGTTTCGAAAGTTTATCAGCCAAAAAAACAAGCTTCAATAATATGGGGAAATATATTAAAATAAATTTAATCGAAAAAGTCAAACCGACCAGGTCCACGTCCAGCTCCATGCCTACATTCTAGAATTGAAGTTTTGATTGTTAATAAATTATATTCTGTGGAGAACAAAGACTAAGTCAGTTACATTAAGTGATATAATCATATTATTTTCTTGTTAGTGTTTTTTTTTTGAAAAAAAACTTCTTGCCAGTGTTGCTTTATCTACAAGCCTTTAAAGAGAATTACACTTGGAAATCTCGTTTAAAATGGTCGTCACTGATTTTATATATTAATTCTAAAACTCTTACGGTATCTTTGTGTCGATTTAATGAGCCATACAGGTTGAATATTTATTTTATACTGACATTATGTCCACCGATTTGTTATAAATATTCATTTTAAGAATATCCATATTGAGCTAAATCTAATCAATAAGTGTTCACTTCACGCATATAATTTATCTAAACATTACAATTTTAAAAAAAAAGATTTCATGGTGGTCAATAAAAGTGTGGCCATACATCATATTCATATCTGCTTTAGAAATATTGAAGTTCATCATTAGAGATAAGAGGGGACCTCATATATTATACGCACACGTAGAGAACATATATAATAGCTAAGCAATATATGTTGGGGAGAATTCGTTTACTGTATTAGTTTTGTGGATGGTTCCGCACATTACTTAAAAGTTGTAAACAATATAATTAACCTCGAAATTGATTTGTTAACCGCTTAACATATGGTAGGTTTGTCTAATATAAACACTTATCAAAGCTATTGTATATTATTAAAAAAATTGTAACCCATCTTTATGTAGTGATGATTATTTCTTTGCATGTACTTGAAAAAGTTTGGGTATATATCTCTTCATTTTATTTCTTAATTTGTAACAAGCATTTGATAAACCATAAATGCGTATTTATGCATTGGTATCATGCAAAATATCAAATCTGTAAATGAAAAATCAGCATTCTCTAATGTATACAGCAGTTAGTATAAGTATCTGAGATACTGTATCTCACAACTGATCATCGAACTATTGGTCTATTGCTGTTTAGTTCAAAAAAAAAAACAATGTTAACCCCAAAAAACAAGGAAACATGATTAAGAATTCGTGATAGAGATTTTATAGTTGACGCATGCAACATTTATTTAAGTTGCTTGGATATGAAGGTTTTCGTTTCGGCACTACACACGCAAATATATACATAACACATATATATGTATATAATAATGTCTGGCTGTCTGCACTTGGAAACTAAAAGTCTAAATGAATGATGGTCCACAACGGCCGTCAAAGAAACGATATTGGTCATAGTGTCTATGATCCGTTGAATAATGTTCCATGTGATCTGCTTCTTAATGTTTAACCCATCGAATACAATCAAAACTACATATATATATATATGTATTTATAATTATACGTGTCATATAAATATGCTCAGGTATAGATGTACACACATGATATATGGTTTGGTCGGTAAATTAATAATATATAGATCTACTCTCTTTTTTGAACACAGATATAGATCTACTTAGGGCATCATTATTGATGTCTCTTAGATTGAGGCCTTTGAGCGTAGGGTCTCTTAACTTTTAACTAAAAACGTTAAAAAACTTTTCTCAAATCCCTTATTTAAAGGCCGTTCCTTAGCTTTTATAGTTAAAAGCTAAATGACCCTACGCTTAAAGACCCAGCTTAAGGGACACCAATAATGATGCCGAAGATATCTAACTTTAATATTCAATTACCTATAAGTTGCAAAAGATATACGTCTAAACCTTGCAAAAGATAATCCTATGAGGTCCACAACGATTCACGTAGGTCTGTGATTGCATCTGTAAAGTTGTTTTTTAAGGAAAATGATGTTTGTCATTATATATTTGAAGATCAATGTCTAAGGCGTATAGTAGTTATCCACCCAAATTAGGACAACTACGGCATATAAACTCTTTTTATTTGTAGAGTCACCTTCAAATCTGTATATATATATATATTGTATGTACGTCATAATTCACTTTTTCAGCTTTCTAGGATTTCCGTACGATTTCATACTAACCTATGAGGTTTATATGTTATAATATTCAGTATCGTGATTCCTTCTAATTCCAAGCACTCTTGATTGCCTTTTATTTAATATAAATGTGCTGAGTAGTGGTTCAATTATTTGAACCTCCTCGATAATAAGAGACTACTAAAAAACTCGTTATAAATCAATTGATATATATCCATAACCGGCCGGTCCACAACCGGTCCATACACTTAGAGAGAGACGGTCCAACCTTAGAGAGAGAGAGAGGCGGTCATGACCTTAGGAGAGAGAGACGGCTTATGCTTTGGAGAAAAAGAAACTCTATTTCTTTTTCCTTGTAATTGTTATCTTTCCATTATTATGTATTAGTAGTTTTCCTAATCTTTGTTGGTTTAGGTTTTTGGATACTTTCCTTTTCTATGACTTGTAATCTTTATATAAAGGAACCCATGTTCTGATTAATAAAACACAGAACTATTCAGTCTTCAATCTTCTAATTACAACACGTTATCAGCACGATTGTTCTCTGCAATCTAAGCTAAAAATCGCCAATTCCTTAAAACCTAACCTAGCCGGCGACTTTAACCTAATCCCGACGAACCCTAATTTGTCCTAGCTCGCGTTTCGCCAATTCCTTAAAACCTAACCTAGCCGGCGACTTTAACCTAATCCCGACGAACCCTAATTTGTCCTAGCTCGCGTTCCAGCTCGCCAGTAACCGATCAGCTCCATCCCTAAGGTGTTCCTGATCCTAGACAACCTCAGCTTCCGTTTGAATCACAGCCAGCTTGTGTTCCCGATCTAACATCTCGCAATCCCGATCAGCCGCTTGCGAACCCGGTAGGAAGCAGACGCGTCCCGTCCCGTTCAGCTCGCATCCGACGACAGCCCCGCCAGCTCGCGTCCGTCCGTGTGCAGCTTGAGGTTCATCCGTTCTCTTTGGTGGTCCGGTTTCAACCCCACAAACAAAGGTATACCGATTAATCCAAGAACATAATGATCAAACACTAATACCCTAATCCATTATTATGGAAATCTAATGTTCTTGATAAACCCTAAAAATTGGTATAACCTAAAACTGATCATCTTATAATCACTAGATTGAAATCGATTCCATTAGAACATGTTGATTGATTAATCTGATCTGAATTATGAAAACCCTAAATCTTGGAATCGAAAACCTAAAACCCTAAAGCTTGAAATCGATTTCGAATTGTTCTTGCTTGATTGAATGATTGATGATCTGAGTTTTAAGATTAATAGATTGATTGAATCTCGAAACTAAAATCTTAAGGCCTTGAAACCCTTAACCTCATGTTGATAAAATCGGCCACTTAAATGTTTAAAACCCTAAATCTCGTTTAAAATTCCTAAAGGCCTTGAAACCTTAAATCTGATATTGCTTAAAATTTGAATGATTGATTTGAGGTTTAGGATTGATTACATATTGCATGAGAGTTAGGTTGCTAGATTACTCTGATTCTGAAACCCTAAAATCTAGCCGCATATTACCAACATTGAAATTGGTAAACCCTAATTGATATGCAACTGAATGATAAGATTGAATGCATCTAAATTGATTATCCTTGTTTGCATTATATTCTGTTGTGGCTGTGTGATTTTGCTATGAACCATACCGAACGGACGTGTGGCCTAACCATTCCAATGCATTGTTCATACTCGCGGCCTTGTGCCCTTGATAGATCACATTTTTTGCATCATGTGATTGAAAGCCATATGGCTTAATGCATCATAGCTTGGCCGTGTGGCCTAGAGAGACACCATATCTGAATGGTCGTGTGACCTTGCTTGCATACCTCATGAACCGATCTTTAGGATCGTTGTATCACATTACATGGCCGTGTGGCCTAAGCATCACATATAGACCTAGCATTCTCGACTTGTTTCACACCATGATCGAGTAGTAAAATGTTTTGGTCGAGAGACTTATGAAATCATATGCACTGATTATTTTGAATTGGTTGCATCCTAAATCATGAATTGATTGATAATATGGTTTCAGATGCCGAGATTTGAGCCTTTGGATTATGCCATTCTAAATCCCTCTGGAGAAAATTATCTAGAATGGGCAATGAACACTTCAGTTGTCCTGAAATCAAGAGGACTAGAAAGGAGTATCATTCAAGGTGATTATGCAACTAGAAGTGAAAAGTTAAGAGCCATAACAATTATACGCCATCATCTCACTGAGGATCTGAGAAATCAGTTTCCATATATATTGAGAATCCTCGTGACCTTTGGACATAATTAAAGTCCAGATACGCAATGGTATTATTACCAAAGGTCAGACATGAATGGATGAGTCTCAGATTCCAGGACTTTGAGTCTGTGGATGAATATCATTTTGCTTTGCCCAAATTGTTTACAAACTGAGACTATGTGGTGAAGTG
>NC_027756.1:10678927-10679623 GCF_000695525.1 Brassica oleracea var. oleracea | reverse complement strand
TCCAAGAGATCTATTGTTACAACATATCTATAGAGAAAAAGGTTTCACCACCTATAATGATCTGCTCTCATGACTAACTGAGTAGAGTAATCAGTTGCTAAAAAGAAATAGTGAGATGAGATATCCTGAAGCAAATAAGACTGATATGGATCAGGATGAATCCAAGGCAGTCGTGTCCAATGTAACTGATGGTGTGGCCGGCATGTCTATTGACTAAAGAAAGATCTCGACATGCTAATTGTGTTTTAAGTCTTTGATTTATGTTTTGCTTTAAACGTAATTGTCATTCACGATTTTATATATAATAATAGAATTGATTTAAGTTCATTACTATTATATCTTGCCTGGTCTTACTTGATAATGTGAATGATTGATAAAGAAATCGCCTAAAAGGCAAACACGGATTGTATGATAAATGAATCTGACTATCCAACATTAAAATGAGAAAGCTATAAGCTGGTAAAGAGTAAAGAATGATAAGAAACAGAATGGTATCAACCATCATTGTCTTGGCAAAGATCCTCGGATTAGAATTATAGACGCCCAAAGAAAGAAAAGATTATACATAGCTAGCTAATCGAGATGCCAGACACTGACCCGAAAAGAAAAGAAAAGAATGACTAAGTCATAACCAGCTTAGCACCAAACGAAATCTGATGTCCTAGAAAGAGACACAGTCAAGTTGCTACAGAGTCT
>NC_027756.1:10678322-10678869 GCF_000695525.1 Brassica oleracea var. oleracea | reverse complement strand
AAAATCCAAGGTCATAAGGAAACCATACCAGACATTGAGAAAAGGCTGCGCAGCTAAACATCTAAGGTACCAAACCATGTAGCTTGGGATGCCAAGTTTCTAGGTAACAAAGGTCCTGGATAATGAAATCTCAAATCGATTAGATCATGTCTGGAACACAATGGAACCATATATAAGTGTCGACACATAAAGATATATTTATACATAAGAGAGTAGCACTTGAACATAAAGATATAAACGAGGATCATGACCCACAAAAGAGTACTCATAAAGATTAAAGATTAGATTGAAAAGATAAACATGGGGTTTAAAGTATCTATAGAGAAAGATAGGCGTATTGGCCACATACATATATACAGAAACGCCATCTGATATAAACCAGTGAAAGAGATGGGTCTTGTGAGATAAGGTACAAGATCACGAGGTCTAAAGGTGTTCATGTTTCCTACTAAAAACATTCAATCATAGCTTGTTACACAAGGATACTCACAGAGACCATGGAACAGATTATAAGGAGATAAACTCCTATGTGGTGGATGCTGCTACA
>NC_027756.1:10677815-10678116 GCF_000695525.1 Brassica oleracea var. oleracea | reverse complement strand
CTAAAGAGAGGTTAAAAGGTTTATACAGATCTGTGACGCTAGCATGGACCGACTAGATTGTAGTACGGGCTAGTGGAAAAGAAAGATCAGCCCAAAGAAAGGTAATTCGGATTGCCTCAGCTTGCTACATCGGATAGCATGTTCTCCGGATAGACCAATCCAACATCAGATCCCTTAGATAAGGATCCGACATAGCATAACAGTTTGTTGCTGCTGTGAGGCTGAGAGGAGACATTTAATATATCCTTCTCAACCGGATACCAATAGGTTGCAGTCCATAAGAATGTGTGATCGAAGTCCA
>NC_027756.1:10624770-10677264 GCF_000695525.1 Brassica oleracea var. oleracea | reverse complement strand
TAATCCTACATGTCTGACCAAAGTATAGAGTGGTCGACAGCAGAGGTTCACTTTTTGACCATGTACACTCGATGTCAGAAGACATTAGAAAAGACCGGAAAGATCAAAATGGTCCAGTTACGGTTCAGTAATAAACTTGGCCGATTTGATTACCCCCTTCATGCACGTCCAGGAAAGATCACGCATCAAATGCGTAGACTAAAGAACATACACTGAGGTTCACATCAGGGGGAGCAGTACGTGTTGTACTCTTTTTCCTTCATCATGGTTTTGTCCCACTGGATTTTCCTGATAAGGTTTTAATGAGGCAACATTAAGCGTATTACAATCCCTGAATGGTTATGACATCCTAGAGAGAAAGAGAGAGAGGCGGCCATGACCTTAGGAGAGAGAGAGAGAGAGAGAGACGGCTTATGCTTTGGAAAAAATGAAACTTTATTTCTTTTTCCTTGTAATTGTTATCTTTTCATTATTATGTATTAGTTGTTTTTCTAATCCTTGTTGGTTTAGGTTTTTGGATACTTTCCTTTTCTATGACTTGTAATCTTTATATAAAGGAACCCATGTTATGATTAATAAAACACAGAACTATTCAGTCTTCAATCTTCTAATTACAACAAGACTATTATTATTTTTTTTTATTTGAAGATACGAGCTGATCTAAAAAGGTCAAATAAGGAAGACAGTACTTGACAATATTTTTTTTTCTTTTTAAAACTATTGACAATGTTTTCTCTAACAATATACTCCCTTTTTTTTATATATAAGTCGTTTTAGAGAAATTTTTATGTTCCAAATTATATAACGTTTTATGTTTTCTATGTAAAATTTATTAACACTTTATGTTATATTACCAATGATAATATACTTTCTATTTTATTATTGATTGATTTGTGGTTAGGTAAATAATTAATGAAGTTTTTGTTTAGAAAATAGAAAAAATTTTAATGATTTCTTAATTTATGTGCACAATTTTGAAACGATTTATATTAAAAAAACGGAAGAAATAACTAGTTAGTTGCAATTTTCTAGATATTTACTATACTCTCAAGTCTCAACGTTACTGAACGAATCACGTGAATGAAAACAAAAAGGATTATAATTAGGTCTACTTTAAAGCCATACCAACAACATGTCAAATATCAGTCAGAGGTCGAAGAATGGTATCACTGTGACGTCATTTCCCGACGAAATTACATAATTAACTGAAACAAATGTAGTCGCCGTGATATGTAGTGACGAGATGATCTGGAGCATCCGTTTAATCTTTATGGGACCTCACAAGGAAACAAAGTTTGGTCACGTGTCGACTTCAGGAGCAGTGGACCACTGTTCCGTCGGCGTTGCCTTTCCAAGACATGCGTAATAACGACAAAACACTACTTTTTCGGTGTTCATAATGTCGGTTATACCCCTGACCTTTCCCTTTATTTACTGGTTTATGGCATCGGTTTTCAACTAATAACGTCGACGACAGAGTTACTTTCATACGGTGACTGTCACTTGATCCGGATAAGATTCTCAATGTTCTCGAGTTTACCATATTCCACAGTCCACATGCATCCGCTACTTGTATTCCACAAGTCGTAATGCTCTTCGGCTTACATTCGAAAGCAACTAATAAAAAGTTGATGTTTACGTGTAAGAAACAAATATATTAAGTGTATGTAATAGATATGCATAGTCTTTTTTTGACTAAAATATATATGCATAGTTGCTAATTAACTTTCTTATACTTGGAAAAACAAGCATTAAAACATCTCAATTTGCTAAGTTGCTATTACCCACCAATCAAACTTCATATCACAAATTCGAATGTCAACAGACGAAAAATGCACTGTAACTATAAATAATTATTTATACACATGGATTGCATATATGTTAAACTTTTTCATATTACTGAAAGCACTTAATTATAACTGTGAAATTTCAATACTAAGAGAGGCATCTATCTTTAAAATGGCCTCAAGTAACTCCACATGGGATTCTATTAGATTTTACTTGCAATACTTGATTAGTTTGAACTTTATCATTTGTTACTATTTGGAATTTGAAAGTTATTGCGATTTTTTTGTACCTTCTTTTGGTTGATTAAACTGAAATAACATAGACTTAGCCAAGCTTTAGTAAACTTTCATTCGGCTTAAATTTCATATAGTAATATATTTCAACAAGAATTGATGTAAATAAATTTCATAGCCTCTCATGGAAATAGTGGGTAAATATGCATATCCCATTTATATTCCATTTTTCTCTCCAGGAACAAGATAACAAAACAAAAATCACCGAAAGGCTTACATGTGACTGGCTTTAATGATACTTTTTGGATTGATTATGAATGGACCGGCCCCGAGATATGTTCGAAAAGTTATTTATTGACTGTACGTGTCATTGATCACACACCAATATTATATGCGTACATATATGTACACGTCAAATTTAGAATTGAGATTTTAGTTAAAAACGTATCGATTTTGGCTAACACTGCACATACTTTTTTTTTTTTTTTAACACAAACACTGCACATACTTAAAAGACAATCCTATAAACGTATGGTTACCATCCATACAATATAAATCATGACGTATGATTGCGATCCATACAATGTTACTCGTGACCTCCAAAATACATCTTTTCGTTGAATAGATATTTTTAAAAAACTTGAGTGAAAAAAAAAAAATTCAAAAACTTGAGTCTATAGCTAGAAGACTTTCAGATATTTGATGCAAACGGGGTTTGCACATGTTGAGAACTTATCAATTGGTTTTGGCAAAAGGTGTCATATTCGTATATATGGGGAAAATATATAGGCCACAAGAAAGAATTTGAATTAAATGTTTAGATTATTTTTAAACGCATATATATGTCTCAACTTAATTATGATATTTATTTTCGAAATATTATTGTGAAGGTTGGCAACAAGTGAAAATGGTGTTTGCACCAATGAAATTACCAGTGTTTATTTCTTACATTGATGAATTTCAACAACATAAATTTCTTTCCACAACTTTTCAATCTAACATATTCCAAAAATAAAAATAGAATGACTGATAAGTGAATATATGATGCTTGGAGTTCTTCTTTTACTATGTTATATATTAATTTTGTTCTAAGTTTTAGCTGTTCGAATCGGTGTCGTTTTCACAAGCTAAACTAGTTATTATTGGCAAAGAAAAAGAATAAGATTTGAGCTAAATTCTCGACAAAAAAAAGGATTTGAGCTAAATTGATCTAGTAGTTTTACACCCCAGTAAAATTAAATTAAATTTACATTTTAAGTATTTAGTCGTGAATGTATATCTAATCAACGCGACGTCCCGTAGATGAGAAGATATGCATAACACAGAGAATGAAATCATAGACCTCAGGATGGGCGAGAAAATAAATTTGTGGCAGAGAATTTATGATACCATACGGACCTTTTCGAAACAGAAGGTGTCTTGACTCTATGCTCTCTTTCTTTCTTTCTCTTGCCTCGTAAATTTTAAAAGTTTCTTGTGGTCTCCACACGGACTTGTCTTTATGTTGACGAAAATAAATATGAGATTATGAAGAAAAACTCACAAAGAATTAAGAAAATTTTGGAATTGACTCGGTTGGAAAATTTTCAATTAATATGTGCAGATGAGAAGACACAAGTCAGAAGAGGGTTAATTTCAGCTGTTTCTGCATCAAATGTATGTATATTATTAATGTCATATAATGTTGTCAAATTGTGTCTGACATAACAAATTCCCACGAGACTAACGATTTTTTAACATTTGATCAAAAATCCTAAAAAATGATGTTTCGAGTTGTATTATAAATTTTATATAATATTTCTTCCGTTTCATTAAGATAAAAGTTTTAGAAAAAATTTTTGTTTTACAAAGATAATTTTTTTATGTTTTCTATACAAAAATTACAAATTTCAATAAAATTAATGAGTTTATTGAAAGACTATTGATTAAAAAGCATTGAAATTTAATAATTTAAAAAAAGATACATGATTAATGTGTTTCACCAAAACATTCATCTTTAAGAAACAGAAAAAGTATATGCTAATTTTACGGGAAAAATATGTGTCTGACCGTCGAAGCAAATGATAGAATGATATCATTTAGCATCTATCACATATCGCACCACAAAACCAACAGGCAAACATCAACACGTTTCTTATATGGTAACTATAGTCCATAAGAACCAAGAGCTCTTGGTTTAGTGGTATTGGAACTCCGGCTGGAGTGCCCGCCCTGGGTTCGAGTCGCCTTGGCCACCTTCCTGCCTATAACCGTGCGTGCCCGGATGGAAGGCCTCGTGGGGATTAGTTTGAGCTTACCGCCCGGAAACCCCACGGTCATCAAAACAAAAAAAACTATAGTCCATAAGGAGTCAAACGCTCAAATTTTCTTTAGTCGTTTGTACCCAATATATAAGCTAATTACAATTTTAAGACTCTTGCTTCAAAAACGGTATAAATGTTTTTATCAACAAGTGTGAAGGTTCAATAAAAGAGGTGTGAATTTAAAATGTTCACCTTTGATAGAAAATACTACTCTCTTCGGATTTTAATATAAGTCGTTTTAGAGAAATTTTTATGTTCTAAATTATATGATGTTTTCGATTTTCTATGTAAAATTTATTAACACTTAATGTTATATGACTAATGATAATATACATTCTATTTTAGTATTGGTTGATTTGTGGTTAGGTAAATAATTAATGATGTTTTTGTCTAGAAAATATAAAAAATTAATGATTTTTTAATCTATGTGCACAATTTTAAAATGACTTATATTAAAAAAACGCACCAAGTACGTAGTAGATTAATTTTTTTGCTAAAGCCGTAATCAAAGCTGGTACCACCTTATCATTAGCAGCGATTAATCTATTTAAATTATTGGCACACACGACACATTGAATATTAAGGAACGACATTACTTATTGTGTCACAGCTTTTAAAGTATTATATAGTATTGTAGAAATCGTAGCCAGGTTCTTGCTAGTTCAACATCAGCCTAAACCGCGGTCGACGCCTCACGTCGCTCGGTCCGTACACTGACCGAACCTCTCAAAATTTTTCCCTTTATTTAAAACATCGCCCATAGGCGAGGGCTAATTCAGATCTTAGCTCAAGACTACCATAGTCTTTTTTACTAGCTTAGATAAATTCAACACATACACAGCGGAATATCATCTATCATCCATTGGTCTATAACCAATCTAATACTCGTCCGGTCGAATCACTTCAGCTCTTGTAAGTCTACCCAACTACCAACTACCTCAAAGGTAGATCCTAAACCAGAATCAAATCATACAAATCCGAGGTTCTGTTCCCCTAACCTTTCTATCTAGATCTATGCAACATTGCTAGACCATACCTTTGCCACATCCACGGAGCTTGTTAGCTCATTGTCCCAGCTAACTTAGCTGTTTAGCTAGCTCATCCAGCTAGCTGAGCTGAACACTTCACTTGAGGTTCCATCTACTCTCTTCCAGCTGATAGAGCTGCGAGGTAGCTTCGACCAGCTCCCCGACTACTCGTACAGCTTTCTTGTACCTGCATAAACTCTTCCCTTTGGTACTTAGTCATTCAGCCAACCATCCCCACAAACAAAGTACATTTGGGAAGTCTTCAGCTACATTTCTGGCCACTTCCAAAAGTGCTCCAAAAATTAATTAAAATTCATGAAAACTCATGATAAATCCCAACTAAGAGATTCACATAATCAAAATCCAATGAATCGACCCAGATCATATGGATCCTGATCATGAACAGCCCGGCTAAGCCATGGACTTCATTCCTGAACCGGCCAAAGGCCTTAGTTCAGTGCCTCCATGTCTTAAGCGTATGGTCCCCTGGAGCCAAGTCCTCTTATGGACTAATAATGCCCATCAGATCCTAAGTCAATCAACCAACCACCCCACATGACTCAGAACTGATGAATCTTCACACTGCCATGGAACCATGTCCCATTGAACCCGATCAATCTTGCTCTTACAACCGGTGCATCCTTTGATCAATCAGATCAGACACCTTGATCCATCACCTATGGACCATGTCGTCCATCCTTGCCCAAGACCAGATAACACACGGCCTTCTTTGGATAAACACACCCGACCCCATACTTGTGGTCTATGCCACTTAGTACTGGCCTTACTCACCGCCACGGCTTGCTGTTGGTTCCAAACGAATTGGACCTTGCACTCCACATGGTTCCTCATGTACTAGGACCCCATGTGTCTCCTCCATGAGTCGGATCATTGATTCATACCATGATCAGAACCAAGACACACCATAATCCACCATGGATCACTATCCAATGAGTGGCCTCTAACTTCCATCCCACATGGATGAGTTAGATCAACTAAGATCCACCCCTTCTCTAAGGGTCCTGGATCCTTAGTTTACATCACAACATATGGTCTTCAAGGGGCGTGCCATACTTGGCCTTAACCGCACCACAAGAGACAAAAACATGAACTAGGAAGTAATCATAAACATGTTACCTTATACTTGATGGTTGTTGATCTTGTGTCCTCCTTTACCAGGAATGGCCATGATCCTCAAACCCACGTCTTTATCAAGCCCTTATCATATACTTACAGTAATGATAAGATCCATGCAAGGTTCGCTCATCTCTTCCCTTGAACTCCCATGAAACCGATTTCTGCACTGCATTCGCCTGCAAGGTTGTCCATGCCATTGAGAGTGGAGTCAGGCCTTCTCCCTTCTCTCCTGGATATTTGCGTGTGTTCCCAAGACATAGAGGAAGCCTAAGACGTGATCATCCATGATCAAACACAATCACAGGGTCGTTCCTAACTCTCATGAAACTGCTTTCCCACACACCTCTCTCCTTAAGGCTCTCTTGGCCATAGGAAGTGGAATCCGGCCATCCCTCTTCTTCCCTGACTATTTGCGTGTGTTCTCAGGCCCTGGAGGATGCTTTGGGTGTTATTAACACGAATCAGAACCCATCAAAGGGTCGTTCACAACTTCTCCTTTGATCTCTCCCAAAACTGCCTCTTTATAGCCTTCAAACCACTCTTGGTCTTGGATGTTGGATCCGACCAACTCTCTTTGTTTTCTCTGTTTTTCTGCCTGCCTTTTTGTAGAAGAAGGGGTGGTTACATCTTAACCATTGCATCCCTTCGGTATCAATTCTGGCCATTGATTTAATCAATAGTACATATTGCCCCCTTTCGCCTATGGCAGTTACCAGACGTCCTGGAACTGTCAAACCACTCCTGGACATGTCCAAAACAAGCCTACATGGATTGCCCATGCTTCTGGCTCAATCCCAAGAGCCCACCAGCCCATCATCACACCCGGGTCGCCCACATGGCCCGGCCACTGTCCAGACCTGGCTCAACTGCCCAAGAGTTGAACACTCAGTTCAGCTGAGTTGAGCTGATCCCCAGCTGACCCAGTTGAGTGAGCTAGACCATCCAGCTCAGGGAGCTGACCTACACTTCAGTGAGCTACACCGAGCTGCACTGCACTTCACCTAGCTGGTCGAGCTTGCTTACCGCATCGCCCAGCTGTTATACACTGCCTCTAGCTTGCTCCCTTTATCTTCTCCAATCCTTCTAAGTCCCTTAGTTTATTTCCAGACCTAAACTTAATTTCCCATGATCCATTTTGACCATTCACTTCATCGAACTTCACCCGGACCTCATCCAGCTACCGGCTCGCTTGTCCAGCTCATTTGAGCTTGCCTCTACCTTATTTTGGTTAAGTTCCAGCTATCTAATTCCCTTAACCACGTTTTGGACCATGACACGCTTGTCTTTAGGTCGTATGATCTGGCTGGTGCGTCTCCTCGCACCATGGTCCATCCAGACTATCCTATCTAGGACTACAAAAACGTTTAAGAAATACTGATTTCAACCAGTGGTCTACTTTATTTCATCACTAGCTAAATTTCGATTTCACAATTTTCAACACTCTAATTGACAAAGGTTTTTTTTTCCAAAGCAAAGCTTGATTAAAATTAAAGAATATGCAAGTTTTTTTTTGGTAAAAGGATATGCAAGTTTGTGCTTATATTGACAAAGGTTTTTTTCCAAAGCGAAGCTAGTGCTTATAATTATCTTACACTGATTATTAATTAAATAAAATGTTGTTGGAAACATAGTGTCTCAAACTAGAAACATTTAATAAAAATCATGGTGAAAATAGCTTGGCAAACTAAAAAAAAAGTCAAAGAGCTCCATGTGAAATCAGTAAAGCAACATTTCTGGGTTTTCTTCTTCTCTCTATAAATATGTACAAGCTGAACTGAACTTTAATAACCCACAAAGCCATCAAATAGATCTTAAAAATAATTATTTTTCTTTTCATAGCCAATATCTCAAATCACATTTTTCTTCATCACTTTTGAACCTGAAAATTCACCATCACCGTTATCATATTCTTTGATCTTTTTCTCTTTGCTTAAACAAAATTTTTTTTTGCTTATACTCCAAGAATCCGGGACGGTTTCTGCTGACATAATCTTTTGTGTGTTTACAGTTTGAAAAATGGAAGAAAGTAATGATGTTTTTCAGACCAGGTTCAGTCCCAAAATCTCAGAAATAAGAGCTTCTTTGTCTCAGATCATATTAGCAGGAGGACCAAACACGCTCGACTCAATCTTCTCTCTTCTCACTCCCTCCTCCCTAGAGTCCTCCACAACATCCCTAGACACTCTCAATCCTCCACCGCCTCCGCAGCTCGGCTCCTCCGTCTATCTCCAGCAACGAGATCTTATCGAGAGACTCCACCTTCAAAACAGAGCGGTCTCCACTCCTCCTCCTCCTCCTCCTCTGTTTTCCTCATCCGCAGCTTTCGCGGCGAAAAGGAAGAAGCTTTACAGAGGAGTGAGGCAGAGACACTGGGGAAAATGGGTCGCTGAGATAAGACTGCCGCAAAACAGGATGAGGGTTTGGTTAGGTACTTACGAGACGGCGGAAGCCGCCGCCTACGCTTACGATCGCGCCGCCTATAAGCTCCGCGGAGAATACGCTCGTCCCAACTTCCCAAATCTCAAGGACCCGAGCGAGCTGCTCGGACTCGGGGATTCCTCTAAGCTAATAGCTCTCAAAAGCGCCGTCGACGGGAAGATCCAAACGATTTGCCAGAGAGTCAGAAGAGAGAGAGCCAAGAAGAACGGAAAAGGAAGCAAAGATTCTTCCACCGCGACGGCGGACTCTTCGTATTCATCCTCGTCGGAGATTCTGTCTTCTCCGGCGGCAACGGTGACTGCCACTGTCGTTAATTCTGAGGACTCTCCGGCGATGACAGCGGAGGAAGACACGATGATGGGAGTGGATACTGATGGGTTTCTGCTTGCGAGGATGCCATCGTTCGACCCTGAGCTTATTTGGGAAGTTCTCGCCATTTAAATCACACAAACTGTGAATTTTGATCACGATCGTATGGAGAGTAAAAGAAAACTTGGGATTCAAGAAATGATGGGAAGATTAGGGGTTTGGGTGTGAATTAGGGTTTAAAGTAAACCGGATCTTTTGTTAAATAATGGAATATTAAAACTTAAGCCTCGTAGTTTTTGAAAGAGGTTGTGAAAGCTCCTTTTTTTAATTTATAATGCAATCATATCCAAGGACTTTCTGATTGTACTGTGAACCACTATTAATACGTTACAATTTTATTTGAGCAAGGCTTCTGGAGATTGAACACTGGTGCGAAGTTAAAACATGATGTTGGTAAGAAAGCTATTAAATAAGACTGGTGGGAAGGGTAGACAAGCACATGTCACAGTCTCTACCATATGCCCAGTGCTTAGTGGTCCCTTTTATTCCATCCTTCCATTGTGATAAGTCAAAAGACTATTTTTTTTTTCACTCGTTGATAATTTAACATTTGCAACTTGGTAGTATGAACCAAGCAAATTTCGGTCCAAACCATCGTAACAGATCTTGATTTAGTCCATTTGGATATACAATTCTACATTTGGTCCATAATATAAATCCATATGTACATGTACAATTCTACTTTTTATAATAAATTTTCAATATCTCAATCTATCTTTCTTCAGTCGTCTCTTTGGGATCATGAAAATCCACCAACATCAACATTCTTTTTTTGTCATCTGAATTTTATTGATAGACTTAAACGGACGATACATGTTCGAAACAAAGCCGGTGATTGCATAAATGCAATCCCACAGACATAAGTTGACGATCTAAAGAGTACAATCCCAGAGATAAGAACCGGCAGCTTAACTATTACAATCCCAGAGTCAAACACATTAAAACATATAAACAACGTTAACTAGACATAGCAAAAGCCACAGCATCACCATTCTCTTTTATTTTTGTTCTTTTTCTTATATTCCGGAAAACTTCTTGTTATAGTAATTTTCCCCTTTTACAGTGTTTGAAATGGTCTATAGACTAATGTTCTCATTTCTCACTACTAAACACCCTTAATTCTAAAATTTATAACTGTAACTGATAATTTCTTTTCCATTCATCAAACTCGCTATAGCAGATCCTGCAATACTTCCAACTGGTAAAGTTGTTCTTCGATCTTTGCATCTTAAAAACGGTTGATCTCGTCGTTATATTTTTTCTTAGATTTAATTGTAGTTTGGTGGTGATCTTGCAACTCCTTTGGAAATATTACCCTATTGTATATTAATATGAGATTGATCAAATTTTCTCAAATGTGATACACACAAAAGGAAACACACAAATGTGATCACATCGCGAGTAAAATTCATTTTTATCCTTGGTAAAAAATCATGAAATATGAATCACTTGTTTTGAATTTCACTGCTAATTTTCTTGGTAATTGATATGTGTTATATGATCTCTAGTCTTCTCAGTTGGATTTGAAACAAAGGCATTAAAGTATATTCATAGTAGTGAAACTCATATTTGGGACACAGAGACAGCAACCACCTAAGTGGCTTTTTATTCAAAGTACTACGTCTAAGTACTTTATAGTTTATATAGTCTCCCTTAGAAGCATCACGTTTATGGAAGTATTTGATTTAGTCGCTGTCGCTACCGCTGCTGCTTCCACTCTCATTGCCACTGGCATGCCCATCCTTGTTCTTCTTCTTCTTGTGCTCATTTTGCTTCTTATGTTTCTTCTCTCCATTGTTTATGAACATTCCTAGGCCCTTAACACCTTTGTTTGTGTCATGAGTTTTCTTCTGGTGCTGTCCTAAGAGCTTCCCATGTCCATGGCCCTTGTTAGTATCTTGGTTCTTGTGTTGCCCTAGAAACGACCCTAAGCCGTTCTGACCCTTTTGACCATTTTTACCCTTGAATAACCCATCAAGAAACCCACCGTGGCTACGGTAGTTCAGAGTCGGACTATGCCCATATACTGGGCGACTTTGGCTCTGTCCATATCCCTGGTGGTTCTGGCCATAGCTCTGGCCGCTCTGACCTTGAGCCACATCGTAGTATTCTTTCTCACGGGTTTCGTAGTACTGCATTTGGGAAGAGGTGAGTTTTATGATTATATTTGTACTGTGTGTGGGTTTTGGAGTGAGTTGTAGATATCTATATATACAATGATAATTTCTTACGGCTTTCTTGAATTCGAACATACTCCATTTGTTAGTGCTTGTCTTTTATCTTGAACTTATTCTTATTCTTAGTTTAAAGTTATCTACAATTGAATCTATTCGAATGCTTCTTTTTGCCTAATTTGGATGTCTATTTCAGAATTGGTTCTCAGATATAGTTGTCCAAGATTCATATTCTTTGATTCGTATTTATCTCATTGCTCAGTTACAGTGTAAAACTGTGAAAATCTACCCCCAAGTTTGTTTTTTTTAATATTGCAGACTATTAATTATGCTAAAATATACTTCTGCATGCCTCCTTTTTTTTTTCTTTAACGTCACTTATCGTTTGAAATAATATAAGTAGGTAAAGAGATATTGTAGAATTATCATTCCATAGTTGCTTTGCAAAGAAACCGAATGATATAGATAATAATGAGATAATCTCATTATTAATATTTTCATGAGGCATCCATCCTTGAATTCTTATTTGTTTCATTCATACATACTACATAATTTTTATGGCCTTTAGCTAATTGGTCTGTCTTCAACTCTCCGTTTACGTAGTCCAACAACCCATCTGGCATCTGCCCATCTAAAAAAGGAAATCGGAAACAAATAAAATAAAAATGAATAGAATAAATTAAACATTCATGGTTTTCAAGAGTTTTGATCTTAAGTTTGAAGTTCGAACCTTTATATATATATGTTTAGTAACGCGGGTAATTTTCGCTGCTGTAGCCATTGCCACAGCCAAATTTCTTGGCCCTCAAGGTTGGCCCACGATAGGGTCGGTTATCAATTCCGGACGATTCTCTCGAGATGCTGCGGCTAAACAACTGAGAGTAACCTGGAGTAGACATGGTGGTTCCTTTTTGTTTTTGGACAAACATGGTGGTTCCGTTATAATCTGATCTGATTCAGAGTCAGACTTCTCGGGGCATTTTTTTGGCTCATGTATTCTTTTGACTTCATTTCCTCACACGACATCGTTTTCACCTGCAAAGTGTTGTTTTCTTATTTTTCTTTATTGTTTCTCTGCCTTGGTGAATTCTGAGAGCCAAGGTTCCATATTTATAGATGAACTTGTATGCATGAGTTTTGGTATGTAAATGTATGCACATTGTTAATGGATTCCTCAAGCTTTTGTTACATCAAACTATGAATTAGATTCATTTCAAGTGGATACAAGTTTCTTGACCTTCACTGATGATAAAGCACTCGTAAGACAACGGAATAAGTGATAGTTTTTCTTACTCTAAATATTAAGTTTGCATCGGTGCATAACACTAATTTAAAATTATTCTCTCTGTGCATCGTACAGGAGGATAACTCCTAGTTAGATAGTATAATGCAGTGATAAAAAAACCTTCCAAGCAATACACTCTGAAATTGGTAAGGGATAAGCCTTGCACCGAATGAGATAGAAAGCAACAAACGATCAAGGGATGTGGATCAAAAGGTGATACAAGAGGGGCGGAAAGTCTCTTGATACTACCCTATAAAGGCCACCTCTAGATATGACATACTAGATTAGACCAAGTTAGACTGAAGGATATTACACACCAACAATCATAAAAGTTTTGACCAATGGATATGACACACCATGATAAGTGGTTGTAGCGAATGATAAGCTTAGTGGACGCAGTCGAGGGAGGGAACGTGTGGAGAGGCAGATATCTTGGCAGAAACCACCTTCCGGATGGATCAAAATCAATACTGATGGAGCAGCTAAAGGTAATCCGGGTCTTGCCACGGCAGGAGGAGTTCTGCGAGATGAGTATGGAATGTGGCATGGAGGCTTTGCGCTTACTATTGGGATTTGCTCCGCCCCTATGGCAGAGTTGTGGGGAGTATACTATGGGCTGTGCATAGCATGGGAGCGTGGGTTTCGTCGGGTAGAGCTGGAAGTGGATTCAGAGAGTGTGGTGGATTTTCTTCGGACAGGGATTAATGATTCTCATCCCCTGTCATTCCTAGTACGTCTGTGCTATGGCTTCATAACAAGAGACTGGATAGTCAAGATTTCGCATGTGTATAGGGAAGCTAATCATCTAGCCGATGGATTAGCTACTTATGCTCTTTCTTTATCATTTGGTTTGCATGTTTTCGAGTTTGTTCCTGATAGCGTTGGTGATATTTCTTTGGAGGATATTAATGGGATATCGAAACCTCGGCAGTAGGATACTAAACTTGGTGAGAAAGCTAAATACTTATTACATGGAAAATGAAAAAAATCAGTGCATGGAGGAGAGAGAATGTTCTTGAAACAAGCATTCCTTGCATGCAAGAGAGAGAAGTTTTCCATGCAATGAAACACCAAATTTTCGTAACTTCTCTTGGACAGCAAATAAACCACTTGTTTATGAATCTTTTTGGGCTTGTAATTGATAAAAAATGGGTTGGACATGCTATCTAACATCATGGATCAAATTCTGAATGTCTTTCATGCCTATAGCTTCATATACCAGCCCATGATCACATCATACTCCTCTTCTTCAAAAAGATTTGTCCTCAAATCTTGCTCTCCAAAGAAAGAAAAACTTGAATATACACTTCCCAAACAATCTAGCAGATTTGTAGAACATAAATAACAAAACCTTTTTTTTTCTTTTTTTCTTAGAAGATGGATAGATGAGAATGGTGGATAACAGAAGTGAATATCGCTTTCAGAGTGGCTCTGATACCAAATGATAAAAAAACCTCCCAAGGAATACACTCTGAAATTGGTAAGGGATAAGCCTTGCACCGAATGAGGTAGAAAACAACAAACGATCAAGGGATGTGGATCAAAAGGTGACACAAGAGGGGCGAAAAGTCTCTTGATACTACCCTATAATGGCCGTCTCTAGATATGACACACTAGATTAGACCAAGTTAGACTGAAGGATATTACACACCAACAATCATAAAAGTTTTGACCAATGGATATGACACACCATGATCGAAAACAGGTTTGAGAATCACTCTTAAAGTTCCAAGAATATAAACTCAACTCTTATTTTATTTCATGAAGATTACAACTTATTTATAGGATACTAAACTTGGTGAGAAAACTAAATACTTATTACATGAAAAATGATAAAATGAGTGCATGGAGGAGAGAGAATGTTCTTGAAATAAACATTCCTTGCATGCAAGAGACATAAGCTTTCCATGCAATGAAACACCAAATTTTCGTAATTCCTCTTGGACAGCAAATAAACCACTTGTTTATGATTTTTTTTGGGTTTGTAATTGATAAAAACAGGTTGGACATGATCAAATTCTGAATGTCTATCATGCCTATAGCTTCATATATATACCAGCCTATGATCACATCAGGATAATTCGTAATGATGTGGCTGTCACGCTAGAAAATAACCTATACGTAGCGTAGTATTCAAACTTCAAAACTAACAAGTATATATGGCCACACAAAATTGATTAACTAGTCAAGCCAATTGACGCTTTCTTCTTTTTCTTCTTCTTCTTTTCATGAATAGTGGTATTTTTTGCTTTTGGATCAAAGCTAGTACTTTTTTGTATATTCGTGTTTATGTTCAATAATTAGTATGTAGCTGTACTTCTGCTTATATACAAGTACGTATAATATTTAGTGAGTTAGGGTTTGATTGGTTGAAGCTGTGGCTTTTTATTTCTTAGTCTAAGATTTTGGCTTTAAATTTTTAGCTTTTGATTTCATTTATTTTGCTGTAGAAATTTTTTCAGAACACTAAATAAAAACTTTAGAGAAAGTGTTTTCTAAAGCTAACATATTTTTTATTTTAATGTTTTGGCTTTGGATTCAGTTTTAAAAATAAAGCATGATTGCTTTTAAAAATCGCTGTAAAAATTAAAAACTTATATTCAATTTCTGAAATAAAAACATGATTACTTTAAAAGATTGTTCTAGAAATTAAAAAAGCTATCTACAGCTTCTACAGTCACTGCCAATCAACCCTTTAATCATCTAACTAATGACTAAGCTAACATTTAACATAAATCTTAACTAATAATTTATGAGCTTGATGCAATTGTTCCTCTTTCGACGAGTCTCTTTTGAGTCATTCTGTTCTCCAGCATATTTAGCACTAGCTTAATAAATGCTTAATGTTTTTAGATTCCGAGTTTTTTTCATCCAGTCAAAGCTTTGAACAAGATTTTGTTTTTGCTGCAACATACTCTCAATACGATATATACCTTCATGTACTTTAGCATAGCAAGAAAGATAATTCAAATATCAGAGGTAAGAGCATCTAACTAGCGTTGGCGCCACGCATGTGTATATGGACCATAAGCTTGACATTGTCCATAAGTTACAGTCCAAAACAGGTAATAGATGCCAGTGAGTTCTACTCCATCCGTTCATTTTAATAGTCATTTTAGATTCATATACACAAATTTAAAAAATATTTAATTTTGTATATCTTTTAAAAAAAATTATTATTATATTTAAAACCATATTTAAGCCAATAAAAAATAGATTTGAAAAATATAAAGAATCATATAGCATAAAATAATAAATTTTGCATTGTAATACTACAAGGATACTTATTTTGAAATGCAAATGTTATTCTACAATGACAATTAAAATGAAAAAGAGAGAGTATCATTTATAACCCCTAATTAATTAAACAAAAAGAGTAAAATTCCCAAAAAAAAAAAAGAACATATCATTCCGTATTTTACTAGACTGAAGATTTTTCTTGTTCTTGTTGACTTGTTGTTGTTGGAGTTTCCTCATCATTATCTTCAGACTTCCTCAGAGCTTGTCTGAGACCCAACACGATGAACAAATTGGTGAGAGCAAGAAGTGATTCAGCTCCTCCATGTAACCAATCAACGTTCGACAATGAAGTTCCATAATGCACCTTAGCTTCATTTTCATCCAATTAAATATTAAAAAAAAACAGAGAAAATCAATCAGTTTCCAAGATCAACCACCATCAACATTAACTGAGAAATTTATATAACGTGGAAGAAACATACCATATATTCCAGCTGGTACTGCACCGTTTACACCCCAAATTCAATTGATCAAATCACCAAAGCCAAAAAGGAAATCAAGAAACGCTAAACGCTATCAGAAGAGCAAGACGCAAACGCTAAAAACAGGCTCTACTTACTCGTAGCTCCAACGAAGGCAAGCAAGAAGTAGAATCCGAAAAGTGTGAGCTTTGGAGCAGTTTTGGATTTGGTGAGGAAGTAGAGGAAACCTATGTACGGAAACAGAGACACCGCGAAGAGCTGCGATGCTATGCTCTGTGAATCTATGGTTGGAGCCCATGGGTCCACCGGAAACATCCCTCCTGCATCACAAACGATCGAAACTCTCCCATCTTCTCCTCTTCTTCTTCTTCTTTTCTCTTTCGTCTCTTTCAAGTGTAAGAAGAAGCTTTTGTTTCTAGAGATGGAGATACTAGGCTGAGAAAGTCGTCGAGTGTTGAACGGAGACGACCCCACATATTTAACGGCTGAGATTATCGCCGGAGAGTAAGAGAGCATCAGAATCATCTTCTTTTTCTCTTTACTCTCACGGTGGGTGAGAGAAGGAAAATGATGTGGATGAGAGATGACAACAAATGAAAAGAAGATAGGTGGAAAATTTCGTCCCGTTTTGGGTCTTTGTAAATTACATGTGTGCTGTTTCCCCATTTGCTAGATGGTTGCCCGAATTCGTGAATACAAATAGCTTTTTAAATTCAATATAATATAATATTTGCTATGTTTTTCAGATGTTATAATATAATTTTTTTTTTCAAATTGAGTGTGAATTTAATTTGTTATATATTTTCTATATAATTAAATTTATTTTTTGTTTATTTTGACTATCTTATAACATTTTAAAATAGAAAATATCATTTTGAAGTATTTATTAGATTTCTTATTAACAACAACTATAGTAAAAACAGTTAGTGTATGATTTAAATGTCATTTTAGAATAACTAACTATGTACTTTTTATTTGTGAATATCATTCAATTAATATTACATTCGTTTATACATCCAATAATATTTTCTAAAAATAATATATACATGACATCACAAATAATATTTTTTAAAAATGATATATACATGATAATAATTGGTGAAATCACAAAATATTTCATCGTCTAATATATCTTAGAGTAATTCGCCCTGTATATTATTTAACGCCAAACGTGCAAAATTTTGAAATAAATAACTATATTAAAAAAAGTTCAAAGACATTATGAACAAATTTCAATTAAATGATTCAGATAAATTAAAATAGTTAGCCACACCACATATATATAATTGAAATGTCTTGTAAGTCAAGTTTAAATGATTGTTCAATTTTTTGTATATCATTATCTATAAGATACACAAATAGCAAAAAACTGTTAATTACAAATTTTATTTTGTTTTTAGTTATATATATAACATGCTAGCACAAAGTTCTAAGAAATTATGAATAACTTTCAGTTAAATGATCGGTTAAATTCAAACAGTACAAACCACATATTTATATAACTGATATATGATTTGTAAGTCAAGTCTACATGATTATTCATATTTTGTATATAATTATCTATAAGATATACAAATAAAAAAAAAACTGCTAGCTACTAATTTTATTGTTAGTTATCTATAACATGCAAACGATTTTAAAAAAATAATTTAAAACAAATTATTTTTAATATCTGTAAAATGGTTTATCTGTTTTTACAAACGATATAGCTTTCTACATGTTTGATTATGAAAAAAGTAACTACAAATATTTTTTTATCTAAATTTTTTTCTAACATTAACTTTAAAATGAAATTATATTACATGTTTTGTATATCATTATCAATACAATATGCACCTAATGAAAATTACAAATTGTATTTTATTTTTATTCATCTATATAATATATAAGGAAATTTTCAAGTCTCTTCTTTCTTAAACAATTCATTTAAAATGTGAAATAATTTACCAGATTTTACAGTAAATATTGACTTTACATATTTGTTAATGGAAAATCTTAAATATGTTTACAATCTAGAATTAATTTTATTTTTTACTTTAGATTATATTATATATAGTTTTGTATATAATAATATATATAATACACAAGTAAAAAAAATACTAACCACTAATTTTATCTTGTTTTATTATCTATAAAATATGCTAAGGAAAGTTTTTAAATTTTTGTTTTCTTGAAAAGATATTTTCTTAAATAGAAAAAATAATTTATGACACAAATCCGAGCATTGATGACACAATTTCTTTAAATACATATTTGTGTTACCATTATTGTTAAGTATGATTTGTTTGGTTATTGATGTAAATTAGTTTTTAATTAATTTTTAACTAGAATAAATAAATAAAAGAAAATAAATCATTAGCCAATCAAATTAAAATATTTAACTAGAGAGATTTCCTATGATTAATACATCAGCAAAAATCAGTTAAGTGATTTCTTAATTAATATTATCTATAACATACTCAAATAACAAAAACTGCTAGCTACTAATTTATTTCCTAACATGCAAAGGAATTAAAAAAAAATCTTAAACATAATATTTTTAAATATGTATTAAATAATTTATCTGTTTTTACAAACGATAAAGCTTTCTACTGGTTTGATGATGAAAAAAGCAATTTCAATTTTTTATATCTAATATTATTTTAATATTTACTTTAAAATGAAATTATATATACCTGTTTTGTATATCATTATCTATATACTATGCACATATTATTTTTATTTATCGTTATAAGATACAAGGAAATTTTCAAATCTCTATTTTCTTAAACAATTAATTTAAAATGTGAATTTACTTACCAGATTTTACAGTAAATATTTAATTACAGATTTGTTAATGTAAAATCTTAAGTAAGTTTATTATCTAAAATTCCTTTTATTTTTTACTTAAGATTATATTATATATAATTTTGTATATTATTATCTATATAATACAGATGTAATAAATTTACTAACCACTAATTGTATCTTTTTATTATCTATAAAATATGCAAAGGAAAGTTTTTAAATCTCTGTTCTTTTTGAAAATTTTATTTTCTTAAATGGACAAAATAATTTATGACACAAATCTAAGAACTGATGACTCAGTTTCTTTAAATACATATTTACGATACCATTATTGTTAAGTATTATTTATTTGGTTATTGATGTAATTTAGTTTTTGATTTAATTTTTAACTAATCTAAATAAATAAATAAAATCAATAAGTAATCAAATTAAAATAATTAATTAGGGAGCTTTCCTATGATTGATACATCAGGAGAAATCACGTAAGTTACTTCTCAATTAATATTATCTATGAGATACTCAAATAACAAAAACAATAACCGAATTATGAAGGTTGCTAATTTCGATAAAAAGTAGTGTACGGCATTGGAAAAATATGAAAGTAAAATAAAGGATGAAAGTAAAATTTCTGACAAAACATTTGTTCTTGGGAATTTGTTGGCCTTTCTGTTAATAAAATGTTTTCAGCTAACTACTTAAATGGCAAGAATAAAAGTCATACTACAGTAAATAAACAGTGTTTCAAAATAGAAAAAAAACATGACCATAATACTTATTTCAAATACAGTACTTTTAAAGACTTTCTATTCATTAACGAGTTACGCTTACATCAATCAGCAAATTATATAATACTGATCAGGAACAAGATATACCCGCGAGACGACTCGGTGGGAATCGCTCTGACACGGTTTTTCTATCAAGCGAGTTGATCTCTGAGCCAGCCAATTCTATTGACTCTCTTGACTCGGGAATCGTCGTGAGGGATCCCGTCTTGTCGAAAACGACGTAGTATTTATCCATATCTACGCCGTGACATGCCTTAAAGGGAGTGTTTGACTGTTTCTGTCTGAAGATTGACTTTACGAGTTTCTGTAGAGAGCGTGAGATCTTGTTTGATGGCTGCTTTTTTGTCGCAGACGAAGACGTGGTTTCTGACGGTGGAGGAGGAAGGTGAGGCATTGACATGGATCTAGCGGAGGAAGAGATTGCGTTGTCGAGCTGACGATTGAACGAGTTGAGCTCGAACGAGTCATAGAGTGTGCTTTCGCAATCCCATACTTTCTTATTCTTCATCTTATGAACGTTACTCTCGTCTTCTGTGTTTTGTTTCAGGTTCATCACCTTCTTACCCTTGTCTTGAGTTTCTATCCTTTTAGTATTTTCTGATCTTTGAATCGAATGTTTGTCTGTAAAATTAGATTGCTAACTCAATATGAAACAAGAAGTAATCAAGAGAGTGTTCATCAAAATAATTATATAAATGATATAGAGATATAAACTTTCACTTTAATTTCTATATTTACTAGAAAAAGGTTCATGCATGATATAGGGTATAACAAACCTAAAATCGATGTTCAAACTTAATAATTTGGAACCAAATTCAATTACTTTATTGTAATTAAAAACAAAGACTATGATGAGAAAACATAAAAACTCACAATTTCCCATCTTGATTTCCATCACATATGATGATGATGAGGATCTCGGGCTCCTAGATTGATCGTCTTTTGTCTTACCTTGTCTTAAACCCTCAACGATTTTGAGATGCCCTTTAATAGTAGTGAACTTTTGACCATTACTGGTCATCATATTATATTTCTTTGTCTTCTTTTCATCCTCAGTTTTTGTTGCTATCTTCTTTGAGTCTGAGGCTTTTGGTTTAATTATCTCCATCTTTCTTTCTATGGTGGAACCTTATCAACCCTTTACTTTTTCTTTCGGTAGTGGTTATTTGCAGATTGTATATAAACTGAGAGCTATAGAGTTGGAGTGTTTGGTGAAGAATGAAACGCGTAGCGAAATAAATTGTCTATGTTTGAGACTTCAACTGCACACGGTCTCTTCATATGTCATACGTTGCAATTAATACCCTCTCTATATGTTTTATTTATATCTAATATCTAGAAATTTCGAATATAAGGTCGTCAGTATTTCTATGTGGCTATGTCCAAAACCAATTGATGATTTTTTTTAAGGGTTTTAAAACCAACGATGATATATGATGACACTTTCTTTATATAGCATGAATCACTTCTTTTTAGCTTTGTCTTCCCGGAAAACTTATTTTGTTTTTATTTATGTTATATTCACCGAAAACTTGTGCGAGAAGAAATAACTAAAACAATACTCTTCATCGTATCAAACATCTCAATTAGTATTAACAAAATTGTTTTCTGCTTATACGATTCAAACATTTCTATAAACTAACTTCCTATTTTGTTCTAAATTAACCCAACACAGTAACATGCACAACCAAGTTTATAATAACGCCATATTTTGTCAGCATTTTTCATTTCATTTTTAGAAACTATAAACAAATCAAGTTTATAAGGTTCCGGTAAGTATTTCAACGTCTAAACGTTACGACCGTTTACAAAAAAAAAAGAATATCACATGCATTATCGTTTAGAAATTAATGTGAAAATATACCCGTTACGTAATGCGAGGTTCATGGCAGTCTCACGTGCAGAATCTGGAGACAATGCAACTATATATATAATATATGTATTAATATGAACAATATAACATTTTCTTAATTAGTACCTTCAAATATTTTTTATACTGTCAATAATTTTGTTCAGAGACTTTTCAGTTTACAGAACTATAAGTTTAAGAAAAAAATTTTGCTTCAAAATCATTGAAATTTTCATTTTTACGTACATTTAACGTCGTTTGACATTTGAAAATATTTTTTATGTAACTAAGATAAATTGTATAACAAAAGTATTTTCTTAATATATAATATGTAATAATCTAAACATAAGTTAAAATAAAAAAGAAGAAGTCTTTAACTAGCCAACAACGAATTAGGAGGGCGAGCTGTCGTTAGGCCTGGAATTTTTATCCGAGATCCGGATTCGATCCGTGATTCGATCCGGATCCGATCCGAAAATCCGGATATCCGGAGAGGCCGAATCCGGATCCGGATAGTAAAATGTTGGATCCGTCAAAGCCGAATCCGGATCCGGATATCTTGATTTTTTAGTCCGGATATCCGGATCCGTAAATTTTATTAATAAATATTTCAAAAATAGTAATATCTACATATAAAAACTAATTTTATTTAATATATTTTCATTTTTATAATAGTATATATAAATTTTATGTAAATTTTGTAATATTATACATAGAAATAATTAAAAACATTATATATATTTTTATTTTTAAATTATTGTTAATATTTTATATATATTAATATTATTTTTTATTTATTTTAAAGATCCAAATCCGGATCCGGATATCCGCCGGATATTATAATATTTAGAAGGATATCCGACACCCGGATATCCGCGAATCCCGGATCCGAATAAGGATAGTAAAATTATGGATCCGTCGGATAAGGATCCGGATCCGGATATTTTAAAATTACCCGGATACCCGATCCGTTCCAGGCCTAGCTGTCGTATCCCAAAATCATGACGCACTTCAAATCTTTCTTAACATTATGATCGGATCCAATAGTTTTAGAAACTTTTTATTGGTTTGTAAAATAGTAAATACGAACAATGTTTAAATTGTAGTAATAATTTAGAGAAAATACTGCACTAAATTTTGGATCCTCGTTATATACGAAAAATAATAATAATATTGGAGCTTAGTTATAATAATAATAATAATAATAATAATATTGGATCCTAATCCTATGCCTATCATGTGTATGTATGCATATATTTGGTAATGGATAATCAATGAATTAGATTATTGATTGTTACTATTCTTAGTCGTACCCATGCCATCACGCAAACCTTAACCATTTAATTAATACGGGAGATTTTTAGCCACGTTCAATAATACGGAGATCAGTACATGTCATCACGCGGGTCGCGGAGCTAAACTACTTTGTTTTTGACCAAGACCGTCATTAACCCTGAACCTTAATGGGTTTCTTACGGAAAAATATGATTAAAATTAAATCAAAAGAAAAGAAAAGAGGGATTACCGATCCTTAATTTGAGTATTTGGTGATCGATTATTAGCGGGGTTTTAAACCCACGTGTCAGCCTCCTAGTTAAAGTGTTTTTTTTCTATTTTTTTTTTCTTTGTTTCTTTTCTTCTCACTTCGTCGCTCTGTCTTCTCGTGTTCTCCGTTCGAAGGAAAGAGGCGAAACCCATCGAAACCACCACCGATCCTCCACACAGATCACCACTGATCCTCCACCGATCAATCCTCCACCGATCGAAACCACCACCGATCCTCCACCGATCATCCAAACCACCACCGATCCTCCGCCGATCGAAACCACCACCGTTCGAAGTAAAGGTTCGAAACCACCACCGATCGAAACGACTACCGTTCGAAGGAAAGGTTCGAAACCACCACCGATCGAAACCACCACCGTGTCTCTGTCTTCTCGTGTTCTCCGTGACAGAGGAAGGATCGAAACACACCATCGATGGAAACCCACCACCAAGGCCGACGATTCCTCTGTCCCTCGATTCCTCTGTCGATCGATTCTTCAAATCTTCTCAGTTCCACGGCGAGTCCCTCGATTCCTCTGTCCTTCTTCAAATCGTTTGATGTCTCTCACTCTATTTCTCTGTTATTTTTGTAGGATGTCATCGGGATTGTAGCAAAACTATCAAAACTCTCTGAAGGTATGTCTAAGTCATCATCCCCTTCATTAAGTTCTCTTGTTTTCATCTGTGATCTTATTAGTTGTTTATCAGTTTTGTTTCAGTTTTGTAGTTACCGGAGCAATTGAAGCTGTTGAGAGACTTAGAAGATAATAGAGGGCCACGTTCTTGTTGAGACAGTGAGACTGGAGCAATCAAAGCCGTGTGTTTCATCAGATTGATGTCACTGATCCTGAGAACAAGAACGGCTTCTACTCTGGAAGGTATACTTTCCATTGTTAATTTTTAAAAGATCTATACTATTTGATAGAGGCTTGTTCAATGTCGTCCAAGTAAATAGTTTCAACAAGTTTTATTTAAATTTTTGGGCTTATAGTTCAGGGAGCAATGAGGCGGACCAGAGGAGAGTAACTTGGAAGTGTCTGAAGCTGGTCCTGATTGCAAGTCCAGGTAACGTTCTATTCCTAAAAGCTTTTCTTGCTTTTATCTTAATTGATTGCGTTTGGTAGTAGTTGATAGAGTTTAAGATCATCTGGTTGTGAGAATTAGGTTGTGGTTAGGGTTAAAGCGTGTGATGAATGCGTCTGATTAATGTTTCAATAGTGGATATAACTGAATGCTTGTTAGATACATGTCAACTCACCTCAATGCTTGGTCTATGTTTCATGTTCTGCTTGTGTTTAATGCTTGTTTTAGTGTTACTTTAGGAGATGGTTAGGTAATAAATATCTTAGATATATGTCAGTTCAGCTCTTATCATCTTCTTCTCTTTTCATCTTTAAATGAGGAGCCGTATCTTCCAACATCTTCTTCTCTTTTCATCTTTAAATTCGAGTATCATTCTTGTCTTCTTCTCTTCATCTTCCAACATCTTATTCTCTCTTCTTTATCATATTAGAATATGGATTCGTATAATCCATATAGCCAGGCCCCCAATTTTGTTGATCTGCTTAACAGTCAACAAGATAGTCTCCTTCCTGAACTCGGTTCATCGCAACTCCCTGTCTTTAGTACCCAATGTATAGAAACATCAACCTTCTGTGAAGAGTCACCTACCCAGCGCAAAGAAAGAAAGAAGTGGACTCCCTCTAATGATCTAGTGCTCATTAGCGCCTGGTTAAACACCAGCAAGGATCCTGTCGTAAGCAATGAGTAGAAAGCAGGTGCTTTCTGGAGCCGCATTGCAGCTTACTATGCAGCTAGTCCAAAGGTGGAAAGGGGTGATAAGCGAGAACCTCTTCAGTGTAAGCAAAGGTGGCAGAAGCTGAACAATCCTGTGTGCAATTTCTGTGGATCCTATGCGGCTGCAACAAGACAGAAAACAAGTGGTCAGAGTGAGAGTGATGTTGTGAAACTGGCACACAAGATCTTTTTCAACGATCACAAGCTTAAATTTAACCTTCACCATGCTTGGGAGGAGCTCCGCTATGACCAGAAATGGTGTGAGCATGCTAGTAGTAAGCTTGGTGGAAGCACTAAGAAGAGAAAGTGTGAGGATGGAGCAGAAACAACAAGCTCTCAAACAACTATCAATCTAGATGAGCAACCTACCAAACGTCCAGCGGGTGTTAAGACTGCGAAAGCAGCTTCTGCAAATAAGCCAATAGTAGATAAGGAGGCTGCGTTAAAGTTTCAGACCACGTGCTCTATTAAAGAGAAAGACTTGGGCCTGAAAGAGAGACTTTCGAAAATGGATCTGCTTAACAATCTCATTTCAAAAAATGAGCCACTTTCTGAAAAAGAAAAAGCACTAAAGACTAAGCTTCTTACAGAGATGCTGGATAACTAGTAGGAATGTCTCTGTGGCATGTTTAAATTGAGTGTATTTGGTGTATGTGTCATGTTCTGTTCATGTTCTTGTGTTATGTTATATTCTGTTTATTTGGTGTATGTGTCTATGTATCTTTGATCCGTTCTGTTTTATAATAAACTGTTTCGAGTTTATGTGATATGTGATAAACTGTTATGTTTTATAATAAATTGTGTATCTTATTGCCTCTCTTTCCGTTTGCAGAGTGAAAGAAGGCAGGACACGAAGGAGACAAAATGCAAGTTGTATGTGACAGGAGAGATGTCTGACGAGTGTTGTATGTTTGTGTGTCACAAGTTGAAGTTGTATGTTTGTATGCAAGTTGAAGTCACGAGTGTTGTATGTTTGTGTGTCACGAGTTTTGTATGTTTCTATCACGGGAATCAGTTTGTGTTTTGCATTCTTGTGTTTTGTATGTATGTGTCACGAGTTTTGTAGATGATTGTTTTACTCTTCTCTCTTGCTCTATATAAAGCATTGCATTGTAAGGTTTGTATACATATCATCATCACGAACACTCTCCTTCCATTCTTATCATCATCACAAACACTCTTGTTTGCAAAACACAAGCCATTCTCCTTCCATTCTTATCATCATCACGAACACTCCTGTTTGCAAAACACAACCACTCCCCTTCCATTCTGATCATCATCACGAACATAAGCCACTCTCCTTTCATCATCACATTTTTCTTCTCTTCTCCTTGAAAACAAATTCATTCTCTCCATAACATTCGTGATAGACAAATGCATCAACAACTCAAACATGATCTGGTTGAACATTTATTGGGTAAATTTGGACATGATGAAAACAACAACTGAGTTCAGAATGTTTCTTTCAAATTATTTTCGTTTATTTTAGTAATCCTTGTTTTTTTTTAATTTGAAAATCTATATTTAAAATGTTCTCTTTTATTATGTTTTATTTAATAAATAATTTATCTTAAAAAAAAAAATCTAAGAACCCCTAATTAAGAAACAACTATTGGAGCCCACATTTTTAATAGTTTTTTAACTCAAGTTCTTAAGTAAAAAAAAGTACAATCAATTAATTACAAAAACATTAAGAATCTATTTGGGGTTATAGGGTTAATGTTGTTCTAATAACTACTTGTTTATAACTCTTTTGGGCCCAAACCCTATGATATATATTTGTTCAGCCTCGTGGTCCTCGCTCGTCCCTTAGTTTAAGCGACGTGACTCTAATTTTTTTTTTGACTGAACTCTAACATACTTGCTTAAACAATAGAATTGCGCTGTTATATATCTAAGTTGGACGCGAAGCAATCTACACAAATCATTTCTTATAAATACATAAATCTGAAACATAGCAGGAACAAGCTGGCCACGTCTACGTTACTATATATATAGGCATTATATAGATCTAATTATTTATTTACATGCAACGTGTTTTCTTTCTAGTTTTTTATATTCTTCATATTAAACTATTTTTTTCTTATTATACAGCTGAAAATTAAAAAAAACAAAATAATAAAAAGAAAAGTCAAAACTCTAATAGGTTGATAGAATCCTATACCGATCATTTAAGATATAAAAGAGATAAAGCTTGTAAATAGTCGTTGTAGATAAAAAAAAGGGGGAAAATTTGGAGAAATACACTTAAATATGATATTAATTTGAAAACTACATCATTGTTTAAGTTTTTAGAAAAATACACTTTGATATATATAAATTTACTAAATTTTCCAATTTCAATATTTTTTAATTATTTATCATCATAATTATTTTATCGTCAAAGTAACAGTTTAACAAACAGGTGTTTCAAAAAAAAAATCTTTAGAATATCCAGACAATATTCTTTCTGATATGTTTTAAACTTTTTACTTTCTTCCATGTATGAAAGAACTTTTTTCTTCCTATGATCTCATTCAGAGGTTTGTTAATTCATGAATTAGATTTCAGTTTATATTTTATTTTAAATGGTTTTTCTTTAAAAAAAATCATGATGCATATAACTGGAGTTTTTGGAGAGAGGAAGGTGAATAAAGAATCATGGAATTTCACGGTGAATACAAAAAAGGAGGAAAATTAATTACCATTAAAGAAGGTTTGAAGTTTGAAGATATGGTTCAGATGGTTCATGAAGATTTTGGTATAGATAGGTTGGGTAATGATTTAGAACGTCTCAACTATGAGTTTTAGTGATACAACGCTAACGCTAGTTTATACAAAATCGTATGTGTAGAACGTCTCGAACTGTTGGCTTAGGTCGACTCTTGCTGGTCACACCCAATAAGTTAACACTATGACTATTTCACTTGATGCTTTTCTCTGCGCGAGTAGAAGCAAAGACAATTGTGGTTTTGGTTTGTGATTTGGCTGAGTGGAGGCAAGTACTGTCTGGAAACCTGTGTTTTTTTTTTGTCTATGAACTTCCGAAAGAGAATTCAAAGCAAGACATGAGCATTCCATAAGATATAAGAGAAAAGAAAGGTGCTTCAGAGATTGGCATAATGAACTCAGCTTTTCAAGAAATCCTGGTGATGAACAAATCAATAAGTTCTGGAGAGATAGATGTTTTTCTATACCTTTGAAGAACTTATCTGCTTTTGTTCAAGTTCGACGTAAGTGTCGTTTATGCGGCTTGATGGACTATGAATTGCATGAGTTGGTTTCCTTTTTTCTCAGCCTTTTGTTGTAATGTTTGTAGAATGGTACCATGAAGATGCATAGATATGTGCGTATAAGCAGGAAACTTTCCAAAACATCATTGTTTAAACATGATGTTGCTTCCTCTACAATACACTGCTTATTTCCTCCCAATTCAAATTAATAACAGTAACATAAACGACTACAACATGTTACTTTCGTATGTTGCTATGGAAATTTAAATGATTTTTTTTCCATGATTATAGTTTCAATATAATTCCAACGTTCTGTTATTATATTATATCCTTATTTTTGTAAATTTTTAAATGGTAAAATAAAATATTTATCTCAGCACACATATTTATCTTAAACATAAATAATTATAATAATATTATTTTTATTAATTTCGAATTTATATTCTAATTAATGAATTCTAATCTGGATAAAAATGTCAATTCACATTTAGGAAAATGTAGTTTTCAAAAAATAAAATAGATAGTATACTTTTCAAATTTCAAACTATTAATGGAGTAATTTACAAAGCACCATTAGTCTCCGGAAGAACTCTACATTTTATTCGAAGTTGAAACTCATTAAAAAATATCATTGGATCCACGATGTGGTTATTTCTAAAAACATTGGAACTTGAGAAAATTCATATGATAATGAAGCTGATATGGTAAAAAAATCCATTGACAAGAGAAAAGCTTGAGATATGCCGAAGACTAGCCGGGATGGCTGTTTCCACCACCTAATCAGAAAGAAAGTTTATTGGGTTTTTCCTAGTGGAAAAAACCCAATAGGTTTGGTTGGAGAGAGAACCAAACTTGGTTTGAACCAATGATACTAGTCATGAGATTAGTATTGAGCCTTGGGGATTAGTAAGACACTATATAAATTCTTTTAATTTAAATGTGTGATTAAAGTTGTCATTAAAAAGAAAAGTAATTAGACAAAAGAGAGAAAATGAGAAAAGAGGCAGAATTCGTTTGCGTTTGTCAAGGCATGTTTTGGAGCGTCAAACGGATCTTGATCTACTGATATTTTGCGGGAACCTTAGTCACAACGATTTAGTGGTTCACCTAGAGGATTTGAATTTCAATTGTTGGATCTTATATGTTATCTAGGTCTTCACAAAGCTGGTTGTCACAGTTCTCCAACAGTGTTTTTTTGAGTGTAGTAAATCCGACGGTGAGATCTTCTCTAACTGAGTTGAAATTTGACAAGTGTTATTAACTTGTTAAACTTGGATTTGTACGGTGGGGTCAGTGTGTGGTTGTTGTAATCCTTGTGAGTTGAGGTCGTTTTATTGCTGCCGGTTTTTGAAGCTCGGATTGCTCTCTTGTTATTGTAGTATCTTGTATTGGAGATAACTCTTTGTAGCTAAATTTCTGTTCTGTTTAAGGGTGTTGAACAGAGAGGATGTAGTTGTACTTATACACATTTATTTAGTAGATTTATGATTGGACTATGGTGCCGTACGTTTTAATTACATCAAGTAGGTTTCTTACGTGCTTATCTCATTTAATTATTGCTCATTGTATATCCTGATATCATCAAAGTCTTTCCTCACAGATTAACCAAGGTCAGGAGAACGCAAACATACATTCCATTGGGCATGTTTCCCAACAGAATGGTATCATAAGAATTAGCTCGTAATAGTTTGCATGTAAAAAACATCCACCATAAACAATCTTTTCTCTCTCTCCTAAAGCGACGAAACTGAGATCCCTATCTTTCGCCGCTCACCGCCGCCTCCTCCGGCGACGGTCCCCTCCGCCTCCAATGACGAAGAAGAAGAAGCCTAAAGGGAGGTCTGCCAACGGTAGCCCATCCGTTTCCGCCTCTTCCGAATCATCTCGCTCTCAGTCCTCGGTCCCCACCTCCTCAGACCTGGCCGTCGAAGTAACATCAGACCCTACAGATCTAGATTTACCTGGTGTTTCATCACTAGCTAAAACCAAATCCCAGTCTGTTGTTGAGAATGGTGCCGTCACAGCCACCAACTTCGACGGAGATTTCGAAAACCCCTCCTTTGACCATGACGGTGCCGTCACAGCCACCAACGTCGATGGAGATCTTGAAAGCCCAGTTTCTGAACTCTTAGGTGCCGTCACAGCCACCAACGTCGATGGAGCTCTTGAAACCCTTGTTTCTGAAACCTCAGGTGCCGTCACAGCCACCAGCTTAGATGGAACTATTGAAACCCCAGCTTCTGAACCCTCAGGTGTCGTCACAACCACCAATGTCGACGGAGCTCACGAAATCTCAGCTTCTGAACCATCAGGTGCCGTCACAGCCACCTTAGAAGAAGGAGAGTTCGTGCCTCCTGTGTCTGTAACTCCAACTATGCTTCAGACCGTGCCTGTGGACAAAACACAAACGTCTGAAATGGAGCAGCCTCGCATTCTTCATAGTGCGATTGACTCTGGCTCAGACAGAGCAAAACTGGCTGCCAACCATTGGCGTCAATTTGTAAAGACAACCTCACAGAAACTCGATCCAGTAGGGACACCTTTCACATTGGAATCAGGTGAAGCTTGCATCAAGATCCCTAACTCTGTGATAGAGAAGAACAAGAAATCTTGGGATAGCTTCATTCTTGGTCAATTCTATGAGGAACCGCCACCACGTGGAGCTGTTCACAACATTGTTAATGGCATTTGGAGCAAACAAAAACGTGATATATCAGTCTCTAAGATGGAACGTCACGCTTTCTTATTTTGAGTTCCTTGCCCTCATGCTCGCCGTCGTATTCTCAGGCAATGTTTATGGCAGATCGACGGTCAGACCATGTTTGTGGCCAAATGGGCTCCTGGGGTTCAGGCTGAAAAACCCGAGCTCACCACAGTCCCAGTATGGCTTGATTTCACTGGCGTACCTCTTCAATTTTTCAACAGAGATGCCTTGAAGGAGATAGCTGGCCTCGTTGGACACCCAATCTGCTTACACCCGTCAACCGAAAATCTCACAAATATTGAGGTTGCTAAGGTGTACACGGTGATTGATCCAAGGAAGCCACTACCGGAAGCTGTTAATGCACAGTTTGAAAATGGGGAAGTTGTTAGAATACAAGTTTCAAGCCCCTGGCTCCCTTCACTTTGCGGTCATTGCCTAAAGGTTGGTCACACTGTCTCAAAGTGCCCAGATGCACCACCAAAATGTAGCGTATGTGGTTCAGTAAAGCATTCTGCAGAAGAGTGTACTAGGCTTCGTAATGGCCTGCGCAAGGACAAAGCCCCCATAGCCAGCGAACTCCCTATTGTGGATCTCCCACCTCCCTCTCAGGTGAATCCTGTCCGGACCAGGGCCTCCACAGAGCACGCTCAACCTCACAGATCAGGAGGAAAACCTAATTCCAGCAAGAGCAATTCTGGTCACTCCGTGAAGCAGCAGAGTTCTAATGGATCTGCTCTTCCCTCTGCGCAAAAATCTCTCATATTTGTGGATTTAAATGCTACGGGATTAAGTTCTACAAGGAACTCCACTCAAGAAACAGACACGGACTTGGATTCAGGGTTAGAAAGCAGCTCAGCTGATGAGGATGATCCAACCGAAAAAGCTGATCGGTTCATTGAGGTAATGTCTCGCAAGCTGAAGAAGTCTCAGAGATCTCTTCGAAAAGCCGGAGCCAGAGGCTCCTTAAACCTCTGACTTTTTACCTCTTAATGGATATTTTTTGTTGGAATATTAGAGGAATAAATGATAAAATAAAGTGTCGCGGTGTTAGGAAATGGTTGAAGAAGTCTCAACCTCTTTTTGGTGGTCTCGTTGAAACCCATGTCCACCCGGATAAGGCTTCTTCCCTCATCAGCAGAGTCTTCCCGGGTTGGCATTTCGATTGTAATTATGAATTTTTGGAGTTAGGAAAAATTTGGGTTCTTTGGCACCCGTCCGTTTCGGTCTCTGTCTGCCATAAATCTCTTCAGTCTATCTCTTGTACTGTCAAACTGCCTTTGGTCTCATCTGTCTTCGCAGTAACTTTGGTCTAAGGCTCGAATATCAGAAAGGTTAGGAAGCAGCTGTGGTCTGATCTCAAGTTTCTTGCTGGCTCCTCTTGCATCAGAAATCTTCCATGGACAGTGCTCGGAGACTTTAATCAAACTCTTTACCCTTCAGAGCACTCTTCAGCGGATCAATTCTCTTCTCCTCTTGGTATGAGGGAATTCCTGCAATGCATTGGAACTACTGAGCTCTCTGACCTCCCTTTTATTGGTAACACTTTTACTTGGTCAAACAAGCAAGGAGATACTATTATTTCGAAAAAGCTGGACAGGATTATGGTTAATGATTGCTGGCTTGATTCTTTCCCCAACGCGTTAGGAGTTTTTGGAGATCCAGGGATTTCTGATCACAGCCCCTGCTGCATATATCTTGACACCAAAGAGAAGAAGGTTAAGCGGCCTTTTAAGTTCTTCAGTCTGCTCAACCAGAATCCTGAATTTCGTACATTGATAAGAGAATGTTGGGCAGCCCTCTCTTTTGATGGTACAAAAATGCTTCGGGTTTCAAAGAAACTCAAGGAGCTGAAAAGTGTGATTCGATCCTTCAGCAAGGAGAATTATTCTGATCTGGAGAAGCGCGTTAGTGAGGCTTTTGAGCATCTCCAATCCTGCCAGCGTGTAAACCTCAACACACCGACAAGGTTAGCTGCCATCTCTGAATAGAAAGCGCATGAAAAATGGTTTGCTTTAGCTACTGCAGAAGAATCTTTCCTCCAGCAACGTTCAAAAGTGAATTGGCTTGGTAAAGGAGATTGCAGCTCAGGTTATTACCACCGTTCCATCCGTACTAGACAAGCTATAAATCTGATATCCACCCTCCTGGATGACAATGGTCGCCTCATTGACTCCAAAGCTGATATTCAGAATCACATTGTAGGCTTCTATGAAAATCTTTTGGGTGGTCATCAGGATCAGTCTCTTGCTTCGCTGGATGAACTAATGGTCCTGCTTCCGCAAAGGCTCAGCATCTCTATTCTGGAAACTATCTCCCGACCATTCACTGATGAAGATATCCAGAAGGTTTTCTTCTCCATGCCCAACAATAAGGCTCCGGGGCCAGATGGTTTTCCATCTGAATTTTTCACTGGAAATTGGGACACAGTGGGCAGAGATGCTATCGATGCAGTGCAAGAATTCTTCTCTTCTGGCTCCCTTCTTCAGCAGTGGAATACTACTATCCTTACCTTGATCCCGAAAAAGAAAAATGCAAATAGAATTGCTGATTTTCGACCAATCTCCTGCTGCAATACTTTGTATAAAGCTGTGTCTAAACTCCTAGCTGAGCGCCTTAAGCAGGTTCTACCATCTCTCATCTCGAACTCTCAGTCAGCTTTTATCCCTGGAAGACTTCTTGTGGAGAATGTTCTTATGGCAACAGAACTGATCCAAGGTTACAATTGGAAGAAGATCACAAAGAGATCAATGCTCAAGGTTGACTTGAAGAAGGCTTTTGACTCCATTAACTGGTCGTTCATTGTGCTTATTCTTCGGGCTCTCGGTTTCCCAGAACCGTTTGTAAACCTAATCTACCAGTGCATCTCAACCACTCGATTCTCAGTGGCCATAAATGGAGAGCTATGTGGATACTTCAAAGGCGCTAGGGGACTGAGACAGGGTGATCCACTGTCTCCATATCTTTTCGTTCTTGCCATGGAAGTCTTCTCACAAATGATGAACAAAGAGTTTGATTCAGGGGCTATTGGCTACCATCCTGTGGCTTCAAACCCTTGTGTGACACATCTTGCTTTTGCTGATGACATCATGATCTTCTTTGATGGCCACTTCAATTCTCTTCAGCAAATCTTACTAACAATGGAACGATTTGCAACTTGGTCAGGACTGAAGATGAACCGTAGCAAAACAGAACTCTTCAATGCAGGTTTGAATCAGGAGGAAACTACAAATATGATGAGTCTCGGATTCTCCATTGGTTCACTTCCGGTACGGTATCTGGGTCTCCCTCTCATGCACCGGAAGCTCCAGATTTGTGACTACAGGCCACTTTTAGATCAACTGATAGCACGGTTCACTTCCTGGTCCTCAAGGGCTCTCTCATTTGCAGGCAGAAGAGAGTTGATTGGGTCAGTAATATATGGCACTCTGAATTTCTGGTTCTCCAGCTTTATACTCCCTAAGGGATGTATCAAACAAGTGGAGTCTCTGTGTTCGCGTTTCTTGTGGAATGGTAACATAAACAAAAGAGCAGCAGCTAGAATTTCATGGTCAACATGTTGCCTACCAAAGTCTGAAGGAGGCTTAGGCTTGAGGGATCTCTATATATGGAATAAAACCTTATGCCTCAAGCTCATCTGGCTATTATTCACTGAAAACGAATCTCTATGGGCAGCTTGGTGCAAATTGAATAGAATAAAACATGATTGTTTGTGGAGTCTGGATAGTTTGTCTCAATCATCTTGGATTTGGAAGGCTCTCCTTAAACTAAGGCCTCTAGCGGAACAGTTTCTAAGATGTCACATTGGTAATGGGAGAAGAGCTAGCTTCTGGTTTGATCACTGGACCCCCATGGGACCCCTCATCAAGTTCTTTGGCTAATCTGGACCTTCGCAATTAGGCGTCCCCCTGAACTCCAATATCTCAGAAGCTTGCTCCTTAACGGGCTGGAATTTACGGCCGGCTCGTTCCCCTGAAGCTGAAGCTCTGCAAATCCACCTCTGTTCAGTACCTCTCCCATCACTTACTCATGCATATGATTCTTTCTCTTGGGAAATTGATGACTTGTCGCTGAAAGCTTTTTCGGCAAAGGACACTTGGGAAAATATTAGAAACCGAGGTACATAGCAAACATGGACTGATTCTGTTTGGTTTAAGGGCTGCATACCAAGTCATGCCTTTATGATGTGGATGACCCACCTTGATCGCCTTCCGACCCGTCAACGTATTGCTCGTTGGAATGTTCAGTCCCTGGACAAATGTTGTGTCTGCAATACGTATATGGAATCACGTGATCATCTTTTTCTAAGGTGTGGCTATGCTGAACATGTATGGCTCTTTATAACTAAGAGGCTGGGGTATAAGCCATTTCTCTTTCACACATGGACAGCATTCATGGACTGGCTGGGGCTAAGGGACAGAGTTTCCCCGTTGACTCTCCGCCGATTGGTCGCGCAAATAACAGTCTATTCTTTATGGTGGGAGAGAAATAACAGACTCCATAACTCCATATCAGCACCTGCAACAGTTACTTACAAGAAGATAGACCGGCTGGTTAGAAACGCAATACTAGCACGAAGGGAGCGCAAGAAATTTCGCAACCTGATGTCACTATGGCTGAAGTTTGACTAGTCTCTGCAGTCACCGAAATTATTCCCGTTGGCCATTCTTTGTTTTTATTTTTTTTGGCAAAGAATAGCTAGAATGATTTAAACCTTTTGTACTAAGCAAACAAGCTCATTTTTGAAAAAATGAAATTCATATACTTATCAAAAAAAAAAAAAAAAAAAACTAAATCGATTCTTAGACGCCATCATGTGCGATATTACCCAACACTCCGCTACAACTTCACAACATGACAATAATGCCCCCCATATTTTGAGTGCATGTCTATAAAGGGCAGAGCAAACCCCTTATATCCAGTTCAAGTCCTAGTCGAATAACATAACTATGCATTTCTTGTCGGGAGAGAGAATTCAATAAACCAGCACAAGACCCAAATGCAATGGCAACAAGAACAAAATCTGGCTTCCTACTACTTATTCTCAGCTCACTAAACAGATACAAAGCGTCTAACGCATAGAATCTTACAAGCTGCGTCACGAAATAAGGATCACGCGCGACTAACAAAGCTCATTGATAATCAAACGTAATTGCGTCTTCGATGACATACAGTCGGAAAAAAATCAAATATCAGAAACTAGAAAATCAACAAGGGGAAGTATCTAACGAACGAATTGAAACTAGTTAATTTTTCACACACAAATATTACAACAAGTGTGGGTTTCAAAGGCTAAGTTAGCTCAGAGTCCGAAGCAGGACCAGAGAGATGTCTGCGTCTTCCATGGCCTAAAGGACTCATAGGACTCAAAGGCAACCTTGTATCCTTCCTGGCTTTGCTGTTTCTTCCAAACGGACTTAACGGCAATGTCACTTTCGGTGCTGGTCTTGGCTTTACTGGCGATGATCCTGTTGACCGTAAACCTATACAACATTTGAAAAAGAGTTTAGTCTTTAGAACTAAGGATCATTTTGGTAGTGTAAAATGTAACTAACCTGCGCTTGAGTTTCTTCTGAGTTTGGCCATGTCACCACTTTTCTTTGAAGCTGGTGAGATCTTTTTCTTAGGAGCTTCTGAGTAAATTGATCTTGTATCAGACTCTGAGTATTCAGATATTGCATCTAAGCACAATGACTTTGTATACTTTGGCGTTGTTGTTGGTGGATCCGAAACGCTTTCTGAAGCAGACTCACCTCCTGTGTCCGAACTCTCTTCTTTGCTCAAGTTTGGACTCATCTTCTCCTTCTCTGCGACTCTATACGAGTAAAGCTGGAACGGTATTTGCATCACGGACTCCGCGTGAGACCCTGTCTCGATTGAGAACTTTTTCAAGAATCTTGCTTCCAAGTCCCAGCAATCAACAAGCGGAGTTTGGATTTGGATGTGACCCTGATCCGGATTCACAACTAAGAACTTCTTTACGTAGCGGAGTATCCGGCAAATGGAAGAGAAAGTCGGACGCTGGCTAGGTTCTGAGTGCCAACACCGTCTGATAAGACTAACGAGGTATTTAGGAGAAGGGAATGGGAAGAGAGGTCTATCTCCCCTTCTTATGTTCTTACCCATCTCATCTCCTTGTAGATGACTATCTTCAAATGGTACCTTACCGGTTATAAGCTCAAAACACACCATAGCAAAGCTATACACATCAGCTTTATGAGTAAACTTTGATCTCGGAACTGTTATACCTTTGAGATCTTGTTCCATCTCTGTTAGAACCTCAGGTGCATACCAAATCACAGGAGCAGGAGTGGTTGGTCTAGAGGAAGCTCGAGTAAAAGTTTTGACTGAGTTCAAACCGAAACCGGATATCTTGGCGTGGAAGTAACCTTCGGTGTGACTTCTCTCTTTCAAAAGAATATTCATTGGATTCAAGTCTCCATGGAAGATCTCGTTTGAATGAAGATACTCCATGCCTCGAGCGATCTGAAGCATTATATCAATCACAACGGGAACAGAGAAGAGATACCTTCTTCGAGGTCCACAGTTCTCCTTCATGTAGCTTTTCAAGTCTTTGTGCATTAACTCCATTACCAGAGAACATTCTTTCTTCTCTTCGTCATAGAATCCACATAGGTACTGAAGTATATTCGAGTGACATAGCGATAACAGAGAAGATATCTCTGCATCCAACGGCTCAAGATCTCCGAAAAAATGTCTCAGGACAAAAGAATCACCTAACCATTGAATCTCCTTGTACTGACCACCACCGCCTAGTCTCCTCCTCACTTGGTAATCTTTAGAGCCAACGAGTATCGAACTCGGGAAGAGCCTACCGTTAAACTGTTCCAAACCGGTTAGTTTCTTCAACAGAAAGTCAGCTAAACGCTTCTCGGTTTTCCCAATCTCATCGCTCTTGGACTTTCTCTTCTCTTGTAACGCCTCAACTAGATTCCATCTGTCTTCTCTCCATGAATGCTCAAAGCGGCTACAAATATCCTTGGGAACCAGATACTGTTTCCCAAACCTCCACTGAAACAGCTTAGGATCATTCCACTCTCTATCGTACTTTCTAGAGAAGACAACTCTCCTTCTATCCATCTCTGAAGGGTCGAGACCAGAAATCTCTCCAGCTGTCTCTATCGCCTCGATCACGGCGGGAAAGTAACAGAACAAGTTGTGTATGTGAAACTCAACACAATCTTTGTTCTGATGAAAGTTGATTACTTTGCCCCACCAATCTTTATTAGACATGCAGCTTCTAACGTACATTTCACCTTCTTTAAACACTCTGTAGAGCTCTCTCAAAGGCTGTTCAAGGGCTCTCCATTTGGAATGCTTCTCTTCGAGCTTCAAGTTTTGTCTGATATCTTCCGCTACGGTGTTGAACGCCAAACTGAAAATCTCTAACAACAAACAGCATTGTCTTTGGTTGATCAAGATATCGTCTTGTAACACCATAAGCGCGTTTAAGCTTCCAAGAACCTCGCCGATTTGCCTGAATTGCTCCATCAAAGGCTTGTAAATGGTAGAACTAAGGTTGTCTGCCAAAGAAAGGAAAAGAAAAATCAAATGAAAAGCAGAGGAAAATTCAATTATATTAAAACTGTTGAATGATTTTACAATGGAGGAAAAAGAAAAAGAAAATAAAAACAAAACAGAATCAAGAGAAAGACCTGTAATGAAGATCCTTGTTCTTCAAGGATCGTTGAGTTCTGTTTGGATTATTTGAAATCACATACTCCAGTAATCGATTCCGAGCAAAACATAAACGATCTCCAACCTAGATCTTACCTATAAAATTAGGTTCAAAACTAGAAATTCGAGATGAAACCTAGATCTTACCTATATAACTTTGAATCAGAAGAAGTTTCAAAAAGAAAAGAAAAAAAAAAGTAAATTAGTTTCCCTTTTATCTCTTTAGGGTTTGCTGCTTGCTTCTGAAAGTCCCTAGAAAAAAAATCTCCTCGAAGGTTTTCGCTGTCTCAATGTAACGGTTTTGAAGAGAAAGCAGAAAAATGTTTTCTCCAGAAAATCTTTTTATTAATTGCCAAAAAAAATAACATTGGAACAGGTTTGATTTGGTTTGTGTTTGGCCGTTGTCCGCACTCTCTGGGAGCCATTTATGTTCCCGCGACTTCGTCGTAACTATTTATTAAATAAATGTAATTTTTAACCAGAAAATTATATTGTAATTAATTAGAGTTTGAACCAAAAAGGAGGGAAAATAATAATATGGAAGTCTTCCACATGGTCCTCTGTTTTGTTTTTTGAACTTTAACTTTTATGAGTGTTTTTTGGACTAAGATCGCATAATCTTTAGGGAGAATTTAGGAGATATGTAAGTTTGGTAGTTTAATTAAGTGCAAATCATTGATTTTGACATAATTAGAGAAGTAACAATTGTGTTTCCTTTCATTTGGTTATAACTCTCTGTCCTACAAGTAGCAGGTGAAGAGAAGAAGGTAAGTTCACGTCGCCCACGTGAAATATGTATATTTACCGGTGACAAATGATAAAGAGTGACGTTGACACCAACTTATGTGGCCTACAATTTACGTGACCCTTGCATAACTTACGAAAGAAAAAAAGAACCACATCACTTTAATTTTTTACCACATAAATAAATATAGATAAAAGAAGATGAATGCATGAAGAAGTTAACGCTTACCAGATTGCGTGTATACTATTCTATCTCGGTTACACGCATGTACTATTGTATATCACTCAAACCTCTACTGGAAACTATACAAGACACACCAGTGATTAATAAAGCTAAACCTTAATCAAGGAAGCATAAACCCAATGTATATAATATGGTTTACTATACACAAACCTCTACTTAGTAAATCTAAATCCTAGGCATGAACCTATAAACTCAAATACAATCTATAAATTGTTTTCTAATATTGGACATTTGAAGACACACTTAATTGGTTAGCATGTTGCATATCTTCTATTTCATATAGTATAAATAGTATAGTAAACGAATGTTCCAAATAATCAAATTTATCCAGTGATGTATCCATAGTATGAAATGCAAGCAATAAGCTCTCCACACCCGAAAAAATACAACAATACAAGACACACCACTGATTAGTAAAACTAAACCCTAATCAAGAAATCATAAACCCAAATAGAATGTATATAATATGGTTTACTATACACAAACCTCTACTTAATAAATCTAAACCCTAGGCAGGAACATATAAACCCAAATACAATCTATAAATTATTTTCCAATATTGAACACTTGAAGGCACACTTATTTGGTTAGCATGTTGCATATCTTATATTCCATATAGTCTAAATAATATAGTAAACGAATGTTCCAAATAATCAAATTTGTCCAGTGATGTATCCATAGTATGAAATGCAAACAATAAGCTCTCCCCACTCGAAAAAATACAAAAATACAAGACACGCCACTAATTAGTAAAACTAAACCCTAATCAAGGAAGCATAAACCCAAATATAATGTATATAATATGGTTTACTATACCCAAACATCGACTTAGTAAATCTAAACCCTAAGAAAGAACCTATAAACTCAAATACAATGTATAAATTGTTTTCCAATATTTGACACTTGGATACCATTTACTTGGTTAACATGTTGTATATCTTCTATTCCATATAGTCTAAGTAGTATATTAAGCAAATCTTACAAATAATTAAATTTGTCCAACATTCGAAAAAAACTGATATTTATATTACAATCAATCACAAAAAATTACAGAGAAGAGAACTATCAAATTTGAAAACATGACATATTATTATTATTATTGTGTTAAAAAAAAAAAGACATATTATTATATCCTTAAGAAATAGTATAGAAATATGTCTCAAATAGTATGGTACTCTTACATAAATAGGTACACTAAAATATATATACTATAATATTCCTTTCACCGAATATAGTATGGACTGAGTGTTCATATTCTTCATTTCTTTTTTTAGACATGTTGATGGTGATACACATTTACTAGGCTCACAATCATTATTCTTCATCACCATATAGAGCTCGTCTTCATCTCCTTTCTTTTTCCGACAATGCGACATTTTTACCAATCCGCCGTCGTTATTCTTCACCACTGTATCTGGAAAACAAAACCAGAAACAAAAACAAAGTATTAAAGTAAAAGCATGATTGTAAGTAATCAATGATTTAAGATAAGAAAAAAAAGAAATGAAATAGTTTTGTATATGCTCATTGTAATCCTTCGCCATGAACACAATAGAGTTCGTCGGGAGGCGCTACACATCTAACAAAATTGATTAATCTTTCTAATATTTACTAATATAAATAACATTTAAAGATTATCAAAAGGTATGACTAACGAAGGGACACAAGTAACTTTGCCACATTAATTATTATTAAATTTTGTTTTTTGTTTGTAGGTTTCTCTGGCTATTCACGAGAGCAATATAGCTATTATTTATAAAAGAAAAGCGGTGTATCAGTGAGTTAGGGTATTTGGATAGATAGTTAAAGGTTTTAAAGGCCTAATTCCCCTGATCTTTATTTCTGAAACCATAGCATATAATGTAATATGGTCTTCTTCCAAGCGAGGTTTGAATATTCTTTAGATAATCAACCATACACTGAAAATTTCCCTTCACCTTGACCCTATTGGCCTTTGACTCAGTTGCAGTTCTCTGCTTTCATCCATATCAACCCTCTCGTAGTCAGAACGAAACGGGAACAAAACGTAATTGGTGCGTTCCTTCTTTACGTGAATCATGTTCAGTTTCTGTGTGTTTACGTTGTACAACCAAAGACGACCCCAGCTTGAAAGCGTTACCATGTCGTTGTTTGGAGTCCACAACACGTTTTCTCCTATCCCCATCCGTTTAATATCTTTCACTTTTACCCACGACTTTTCAAAACTGCTCTTTAAAACCCATAACCGGTTTAATTCCTCTCCGGAACCCGTCATCCACCAACGGCTAACACCTAGCTTCCCTTCGTATCTGACCAATGTTGGAGAAACGCCAAAGTTTGGAGTTTTAAAGAAAGACCAAGTTTCAGTTTTGAGACAGAACCGAATCACATTGTCGTCCGGTGATAACCAGTGCAAGAATCTAGAAGCATGAACCGGGTTTGAAGGAATAAGACCGTCTTTTCTTGGTAGACGCAAATTATTTATCCTCTTCCACGTAAACGAATAAGAATCGAAAACTTCACTGACGAAAGTTCTATGACTCCGATTCAGTATACCCGGTAACCTAGAAAGCCTGAGTATTTTATACCGGAAAGGGTTCAGTCGGTTTACCGCTAAACCGAATGAGACAGCGCAAGTCTGCATTGTTGGGTTCGGTAAGATCTGATACTGTTTTGTGGTTGGTTTGCAGACTATGTACTCCGTTACACTTGGTCTTGTTTCATTAACACAGAGCAAAATCCTATGACTTGCATCGCAAGCTTCAATCTTTACTTTTCCCGGAAAATCGATTGAGACTCCATTGTTTTCAGAAACTGTCTTCTCATGGATAAATCTGGTATGATAGTTGTATTCTCCTCCATTGTATTGCGCAAAGTAGCCGGAAATAGAATTGGTTCTGTCGTGATTGAGGTTGAGAAACCAAGACTCGTAGCTTCTCTTGTTGCACTCTTTGTTAAGAAGCCTGGATTTTCCAACATCCGAACCGGAAAACGAGAGAGAATCTCTAGGATCATGTCTTGATTTATCACCGGAGAACTCATGATCCTCTCTGTGAAAAGAGATGAGAACCCTGAATAAGAACAGAATGAAAAGAATCAGTATCGGTTGACAATCACGAAGTGTTCATGTATGTACATTTTTCTTTAAGGAAAAGGAAAAGTACCAACATTACCTTTCTATTAGCTATCTCCAAAGCAAACAAAATAGCAAAAAGATACACAGAAGTCTTGTTCAGTCTGACTGTCTTACTTTCCCTTTTTTTGTACGATTATTTTGTTAATATAACTAGGTAAGGAACCCGTGCGATATCGCACGAGAACTCATTTTATATAAAAAATATGCAACATTTTATATAACTACTTTTGAAAAATACAATTGTTAGAAAGTTATCTTGCATGCAGCTATATTTTTTTTATTGATAATACTAAAAATCTATATTTTGTTTATAGGTTTGGCTGTAATAAAATTATAAATATGTCAATACCAAATAAGATATTTTTCTTATTATTTGTTTAGCTAAGTTATTTAAAAATATCGAAGAAAACTGAATATTTGAAACTAATAAAAAGTAAACACATTTCATTCTTACCATTTACTAATAAGATAACTTATAACGACGAATCGAATATTCATAATTTATTTGAAACCATATAAGATATGTGTGGTAAAAAACATGATTTGATGGTAATTTTAAGAGATCTTATTCATTAGTATATTTTTTCTAAGGAAATTACACATACATTCTTCTTTTTTGTGTATCTTCTATAAAGTAAAGTGTTTTCAAAGAATTATATCCTTACAAATTAAAAAAGAGATTTTGGTATAACAATACACAAATTGAAAGAATCTTAAATTGTTTGTGACAATGTAAATTTCATTCTTATTTGATAGATCAATAAATTTGAAATTTTAGCAAAACAATTATAGAAGATACACTTATTGAAATATTTTTAAAAATATTAAAAATATATTTTTTTTATTATGAGAAGACACAACTATTGAAACTAATAATTGTAAAAAGACATTTATTGAAGATATTTTAACAACTTTTAGAAATATTTATAATAGTTGCATGTTGGAATAACAAAATTAATCTCAATTTTTAATGAAGATATAACTTTTAATATCAAATGAGAGTAAAAATAACCTGTCCTTTAAAATGAGAAGATACAACTCCTAAAATTAATAATTGTAGAAATACCCAAATATTTTAACTACTTTAAAAAAATTCTCAATAGTTGCATGTTGAAAAAAAAAACTAATGTCAGTTTTTATGATAAGACACAACTCTTGACATTATATTTAAAAATAATTTGTCTTTTATTGTGAGAAAATACAACTCTTAAAACTAATAATTGTAAAAACACTTACTGAGATATTTTAACTACTTTCTCAAAAAATCCAATAGTTACATGTTGGAAATAACTCTTAACATTAAATAAGATTCTTTTTAATAATAAGATTCATATTATTATTTTTCTATGAAAAGACACAACTTTTAACATTAAATAGGATTTAACATAATCTTTCTTTCATAATGAAAAGTCACAACTCTAAGAACTAATAATTGTAGAAATACACTTATTGGAATATTTTAACAACTTAAAAAAAAATTCTCAATAGTTGCATGTTGGAAAAATAAAACTAATGTCAGTTTTTAATGAATATACACAACTTAACAATTTTTTTAAGATAATTTTTTTTATTATGAGAAGATTTGACTCTTAAAACTAATAATTGTAGAAAACACTTATTGGAATATTTTAACTACTTAAAAAAAATCCCAATAGTTGCATGCTGGAAAACAAAACTAATGTCAGTTTTTACAAAAAATCGCAATTCTTAACATTATGTTTAAAAATGCCTTATATTTTGAGAAAATAAAACTCTTAAAACTAAGAATTGTAAGAAAAAACACTTATTGAGATATTTTAACTACTTTCTGAAAAAAATTCAATAGTTAAAGGTTGTAAAAAAAATTAATATTAGTTTTTCTTTTATGAAAAGTTACAATTCTTAATATTAAATTAGATTCACATTATTAATTTTAATGAAAAAACACAACTCTTAACATTATATTTTAAAAAACAATTTACCTTTCTTAATGAGAATATACAACTCTTAAAATTAATAATTGTAGAAATACACTTATTGAAATATTTTAACTACTTTTTTAAAAAAAATTCCAGTAGTTAGATATTTGAAAAAAAAAAAACAATTTCAGCTTTTTAATAAAAGTCACAACTCTTAACATTAAATGGGATTCATATTATTATTTTTCCATAAAGGATACACTTTTAACACTAAATGGGATTTAAAATAATTTATCTTTTATAATAAGAAGACGCAACTCTTAAAACTAATAATTGTAGAAATACACTTATTGGAATATTTTAACTACTTTAAAACAAGTCTTAATAGTTTGGATAAACAAAACTAATTACAGTTTTTAATTAAAGGATACAACTCTTAACTTATGTTTAAAAATAATTTTTCTTTTATAATGAGAATTTACAACTCTTATAACTAAAAATTATAGAAATCCACTTATTGAGATATTTTAACTACTTAAAAAATTATCAGTAGTTGCATGTTGGAAAGAAAAACTAATGTCAGTTTTTAATGAAAAGACACAACTCTTAATATTATGTTTAAAAATAATTTGTCTTTTACAATGAGAAGGTACAACTCTTAAAACTAATAATTATAGAAACACTTATTAGAATATTTCAACTACTTTCAACAAAATTTCCAATAGTTAAATGTTGGGAAAAAAAACTAATGTCATTTTTTTTTATAAAAAACACAACTCTTAATATTAAAGGCATACAAATATGTCACACACTATCAAGCAACATGTGAAAAATAAATAATATGTTATTAGAAATGATGGTTGTTAATGCACTAATATGAAACAAACCAAGAGAAGCCCGTTGTTATTGTGTGATGCACATGCTTAAAACCGGCTTTTGTGGCATGATCAAACACTCTTATATAACCAAAGTGCATGAATATATGGAGCACAAATCATGTGTTTATGAAAAAAAATTGAAGAAAAAATACACTTTTTATCTAGTAGAAGAAAATTAAGATTAATAACTTCATTATTTCGTTTAGGATTGCTAGCCAAATACGAATGACCCTTCCTATTATTCTTTGTTGGCAACGTTTCATTTGAATACTTTCTGAGTAATTGTAATCAAATAACTACACACGACCTTTTTTCTTCATCATTTCTAAAAAAAAATTGTTGAAGATTTTTAATAAAAACTCATAGATACCTTTTCAAAGTTATATATGAATAGTCATATGACTTTTCAAATTATAAGTAGTTATTCTAAAATAATATCTTTACAATATATTTTGAAAAGACGCATCAAAACACCATAACTATAGAAAAACACTTCTGACATATATTAACAACTTTAAAAAAAACTCTTATGTCTTTTACAAAAAGACATGAATCATTACATTAACTATGAACTTCTCCTCTACCCATGAAAACACTCTCATTTAGAGATATATATATTAGATTACTTGATAGTGATGAACCAAATGGGTATAGCCAACAAGAGGAAACCAGATTATATTACCACTTGAAGAAACAGAACTCGCAAGCCTGTCTTTGTTGATAGATTGCCGAGAATGAAGACTAGTTTAAAGACATGAAAAGTCACGCATGCATAACGTTTTTTGAGGGAGGATACATATTTTGCAGATACGAGTCGCAACTATTCTTTCTTCTCCTTTTAAACCATATATTATTTATGTTGTAACTATCTTTTCAGCATAGATACTAAATTACGTAGAACTTGTGTAGACAATGCAATAAGAAAAAGTTGAAGAAGACAATCCGACGGCCTTAGTCGGCCTTAGTCGCCGGAGACATTAATATTTTTGAAGAAACAGTTTGATAGGCAAAAAATATTGTATTTATAGAGTTGAAAATACGTAAATGGAAAAGATGCAATTTTCCAAATCAAAAGTGCTAATAAACTAAAAATATGAAATACAGTTATGAAACTTACAAATCATAATAAATAAAATGAAAAGACATAAATTAAAAAAAAATGTAATTTAAAAATGAAAAACAGTTGTAAACAAAAAAGTACCTGTAATAATTATAATGAAAAGAAAAAACCATAAGAATTAATTGGGATTGAAAAGATCAAAGTAATTTATAAACAAAAAAGTATCACAAATGGTTATGAACAAAAATATATAATAAGTAATATTATAATGAAAAGAGATATCCATTCGAATTAATCAAGATTGCTATTATTAATAGATAAACTTAAATACTATTTTTCATCGTTATTATTATCAAAGAAACTAAGAATATTTTGTGCTTTCTTGAGTGCATTCATGAACAAAGTGACCTAGTAAGCTACAGTTGTAGTATTTCATATTGGTCTTATCCTTCTTGCCTCAACGCTTTACATTTGGAACTTTTCTTTTGCTTCTGAAGATAAGTTTGATCGGGAGCATTATATCCATTGTTACCATTCTTGCATTTCAAACCCAAGTCTGAATTTGCAAAGTTGGTCTCTAACTCAAAATGACATGATATATCTTCAAATGTTTTAATATTGATATTCGACATCATCTAAACCTTCATACGATCCCAACTTTCATGTAACAAGCAGAGAAATACTTGGATAATCTGACCAACATTTTTGATCTCTCTAATTATGTTTGACATGATTCTAAGATGCAGTCTCGTCAAATGATTTGGAGCTTCTTGTAGTCATTAAACTTTTGATTAAGTATCCAAAGTTTAGTCACCAACATAGTACTAAATTTCTCTTTCAAAACTTTCCACATGCCTTTTGTAGTTTCATATTCTCCAAACTCATAAGATCATCATGCATACAACTCAACAATCTGATGAGAGCTATGCTATATATGTATATGTGTTTAGGAAACATATGCCTCTTGATCTCTGTCATATTGAGTTGTATTAGTCTGCTAAACCTCTTCCATGAAATACAAAAGATGTCTCTTTTATCTCTTCCTGCTCAAGGACATGCTGAACATTGTGATACCAATTATCATAATTATCATCGTCAAGTTTTTCTCATCACATAAATTATCAATAATGTTCTTAAAAAAAGCATACTACATACTTTCTCCAACACCTAGAGACAATATATTTCTTTGCATGCTCTATATAATATAATCTTGCAATGAACATAAATTAAATCATAGTAATCTGATTTAGTTACACGATCAACCGATCACACATTCTTTGTAAAATTTTCTAAATACAAAACAATATAGGAAAATCGCATAAAAAACCTTGAAATTGTCACTTGCTAAAACTTTAAACTTTGAAATTTTTCACTAACACTTTTAATCTTCAAAGTGACATTTATATCATAAAAACCCTCCAAAAAAAAAATTGACCTGTTAAACAGGTAAAAAATGATGTTGCATTATTTCAAAAATAATTAATTAATTAATAAAATAAACAAAACAATTAAATAAAAATCAGAAAATTAAATAAAAATCAGAAAATTAAATAAAAACTCATATATTAAATGAAAATTTAGAAAAATTAAAAACATTAGAAAATTAATTAAATACTAGAAAATTCAAAAAATAAATGAGAACAAGTTAAAATACAGATAAAATAAAAAAAAAAATCATAAATTTTAATAGTTTTTGATAATTCAGAAGTTCAAAAAAGTTTTTTTTTTCCATTTTCCACGATGATGTCGGAAACTATCATTGGAGATATGCCAAAAATCATCATTTTAATGGTTATGTGAGAAACCATCATCGTCACTAGTGATATATTTGAAATTATTATTGTCAACGATATATGATATATATTTTTTAAAAATTTAGTAATTAAAAAAAATATTTTAAATTTTCTAAATTTTTGAAAATTATTAATTTTTATTTAGTTTTCTGTATTTTAATTAAATCTTATTTATTATTGAATTTTTATTTATTTTTTAATATTTTTTTTAATTTTCTGAAATTTTATTTAATCTGATTTTTGTTTTGGTTTTCTGAATTTTTATTAAAATTTTCGATTTTTATTTAATTTTCTGAATTTTTATTTCTTTATTTTTTATTTATTTTATTAATTAAATAATTATTTTTGAAAAAAAAACTGACACATATTTTTTTACCTGTTCAATATGTCAACTTTTTATTTTGGAGGTTTTTATGATACAAATGTCACTTTGAAGGTCAAAAGTGTTAATGAAAAAAATTCAATATTTAAAGTGTTAGGAAATGACACTTTCAAAGTTTCTTATGCGATTTTCTCATATTATATAAAGATTAACCATTCATGTTATTCAAATAAAACGATAGCAAATATATAATAAAAAAAATTTATACTAGTATCATATATAGCATTTTATATGTATTGAGTAATCTATATAATATTTTATAAGTAAAATTTATATTTTATAAATAATAGAAACATAATTTATAATAAAAAATAATATCCATATAGTAATTATTTTTAATGGTAAATTTCTATAAACAAATATAAGTAAAAAAGTGTATATAATTACGTTTTGACAGAAAATATTCTATGAATAAAATATAGTTTTTGAAAATATTAAAAAATAACTAAATTTTAATTATAAATATGGATTCACTCTTGTAGTTGATAAAGTTCAAGTAAAAGATAACGATATTAAGACCAACTCCAATGGGGGTATCTAGGAAGGTTCTATCTAATTATATGCTCAAAATTAAATCAAAAAAAGGAAAAATAGATAGATATAGTTCTAAAAATGGAAATTTGGAACCAACTCTAAGTTAATACGTGTCACTTTCTGATTTGTTAGTATTTTTAAGAAAAAAAAAACACACCCAATTTCTCTCTCTCTCTCTCTCTCATTTCTGATTGGTTAGTATTTTGAAACTTAGAACCTTTAATTGATTCTACCATTGGGGGGGGGTTAAAACTAAACAAATATCTAAAATTTTAATTTGATTATTTTCAATTAAAAAATTAATTTAGAACTCTAAGACCATATCTATCGTTGGAGATGGTCTAAGGAAGAAGGAATTGCATTAAGTGAAAAAATCTTATAATACTAAAAAGGGAATATGGTGAGCGAAGAGAGTGTCCACATCAGCATGAAAATTCGAACCAATCAGAGAGCATCATTGTTATTGGGTCATATCCAACTAATAATTATACATTCTTTATTCTATATTTCCGGCCCTATAATTAAAATTAAGCCCAAAAGAGCTCAACTATAAGATTGCCAAATCGACATTCCTCCTCCCTCCCCTTGATCTCCGGTTAATTCCGTCCACAGTTGTTACACACATTCTTACTGCGACAATCAATTACTTCCCCAAAGCATTGAATCCTCAACATAATCCCATCGTTGTTCTTCTTCCCCTCCCTCTTCTATATAACCTTATGAATCCATTATCCATTCAAGCCCCACTTCTCCGCTTTTCAACACAAACGGATCATAACAATGGCTTCCAACCAACCGGAAGGCAAATCGTCCCTCCCCTAACGTGTGACTTCTCCTTTAGCTCTATATTACTTTTAGTAACAACAAGGTAAGTAGGATTAGTGTTTTCTTCCCGTCCTTTAGTTGTCTGGGATTCTAATTTGGTATTTGATTATGTGATATTACGTGTATACGCACACCAATTAACCTAATGTGCACACTGTCACAATCGAATAGTATGTCGATGTAGCACTTCGAATCCACAGAGACCAATGATTACACTTTATTTCTATAGGATCAATATCAAGCTAAAAAAATATGGGGGTTTTAAAGTTGATTTCGTAACAAGCAAATAAGAGGATGATTTAAGGCTTTTCAGATGATTAAGAATGCTAGCCTAGGGTGGTTTGATCGGGTGTTAAACAAGTGTGAGCCAAACAATTATTCAAGTTCAATTAAGAGTAAGTCTAGAACTCGGATCATTCAGGTTGAATCAACCCACTCTCGTGGTATTGAATCCTTTGCAAGTCGGTCTTGATGCCTAAACTCTCGTTTTGATCAAGACGTGCTAGCAAGCTTTAGAGATCAAGTCTGATATGTTCACAATACACCCTAATATCTACTCTCGCTGACTAGGGATGCAATGCTCATTCATAACAGATCTAGCAACCTATTACACGGTTAATGAACAGGTTAAACCTAGGATCTAACATTAAGCGGCCAGTTTAATGCAAGCATTAAGAACAGTTATGAATGAAGACAATCAATGGATTCACTTATATATGTTTAACTCACGGGTCTAACACCCTAACACCCTAACACCCTAACACCCTAGACTAAGCAAGTGGATTACTCAGCCATGGACAGAGAAAACATAGATATAACAGATGAAGAAAACATGTCTGAATCAATAATAAAAAGCAAAGAGGGTTAAGAAATCTTCTCCAAAGGATGTAGAGATTCTTCTCCCTTAACAAGAGTACAAGTTTTCTCTCTCTAAAATCTCTCTGAAAAATAGCGTAGAATATCTAGAATAATAAGAAAAGATATATATGCAGGTTTGTGGCGGCCAAGGAGTAAAAGGGGGAAGTCCTAGGTAAAATTCCGAAATATTTGGAAACTTCATTAAAAATCTCTGCCGCTGGAACAGGCACGTCAGACTGCTCCGCACGACTGTTCTGCATGAAAAACTCCAAATTGCACTCTTTTTCTCTTCTTTTCTCCAACTGGTCTATCTCCCATCCAATGCAACTTCAGGCCTGTAATGGCTCGAAAAGGACTAGGAAGACTCGATAAAGACTTGAAAACCAATTTAAAAGCATATATACAAGATGCCAAAAACACCATATATCATTTTGAAGTTAATAGACGGATGGAGCGGTAGAGAGGGTTAACGCGGCGGAGTCAAGACGTGTACCAAAATTATAGCAGGTTGTGCACATGACGAGAAGAGCGAAGACTGGTTCGGAGGGGATTCTGACGTTTTTGACGTCTGTGGCGATCAGAGTGTTTAAAATGTTTAGCTAACAAAAAAGAGAATTTTTATTTCAGGTACTTGCCCCCACAAACTTATCGGCCAAAAAAAAAACGTATGATTATCGAAGGTTTGCGACTGGTCAGTGATGTCTTAATCAGATTGTGTTGAAAAGTTTTGTGGTTCTAAATTGTGTTCAAACTTTAGGTTATCTAATGTTCCGTTGGAGTTTTGTCTTACCAAATTTTATTAAGAAAACAACCCATGGCCACTTTTTTGTCTCCAGCAATGATCTAGAATTTATATCATTGCTTTGTAGTGCTCATCATGTTTGTAATATTAATCAGACGATTCTCTTTGATTCATCAAGAAACTTTTGAAGTTTTCTTTCAAGTAATATCAGTTGGAGTCCAAGGTGACAAGAGAACACATTCTATGTCGTTTCTCATCTCGTAGTTACAAGCCAAGACGGAATGACTGCCAATTGGTAAACTTCTTACTTTCCTTATTACCGATTCATATAGAACCCGTTTGACCATTCGACTTACTGCTTTGTTGATGTGAATACTTAAGGTTGGTTAATTCAGTTATTGTGAGTATTTTTATATTTGAGAACTTTATGACTGTCGATTCTTTTCTCCGCCAATAACCCCTTCCCAACCAGCCCGCCCGATCGATTTGTTTTATGTATTCAAGTATCTAAAACTCACGTATATATATATTTCGTGTGTCTCATACCTGTTTAAACGTTTCTTCACTAT
>NC_027756.1:10601439-10624323 GCF_000695525.1 Brassica oleracea var. oleracea | reverse complement strand
ACGGATCATAACAATGGCTTCCAATCAACCGGAAGGCAAATCGTCCCTCCCCTAACGTGTGCTTCTCCTTTAGCTCTATATTACTTTTAGTAACAACAAGGTAAGTAAGATTAGTGTTTTCTTCCCGTCCTTTGGTTGTCTGGAATTCTAATTTGGGATTTGATTATGAAGTTAATAGACGGATGGAGCGGTAGAGAGGGTTAACGCGGCGGAGTCAAGACGTGTACCAAAATTATAGCAGGTTGTGCACATGACGAGAAGAGCGAAGACCGGTTCGGAGGAGATTCTGACGTTTTTGACGCATGTGGCGATCAGAGTGTTTAGAATGTTTAGCTAACAGAAAAAAGAGAATTTTTATTTCAGGGTACTTGCCCCCAGAAACTAATCGGCCAAGCAAAAAAAAGTATGATTATCGAAGGTTTGCGACTAATCAGTGATGTCTTAATCAGATTGTGTTGAAAAGTTTTGTGGTTCTAAATTGTGTTCAAACTTTAGGTTATCTAATGTTCCGTTGGAGTTTTGTCTTACCAAATTTTATTAAGAAAACAACCCATGGCCACTTTTTTGTCTCCAGCAATGATCTAGAATTTATATCATTGCTTTGTAGTGCTCATCATGTTTGTAATATTAATCAGACGATTCTCTTTGATTCATCAAGAAACTTTTGAAGTTTTCTTTCAAGTAATATCAGTTGGAGTCCAAGGTGACAAGAGAACACATTCTATGTCGTTTCTCATCTCGTAGTTACAAGCCAAGACGGAATGACTGCCAATTGGTAAACTTCTTACTTTCCTTATTACCGATTCATATAGAACCCGTTTGACCATTCGACTTACTGCTTTGTTGATGTGAATACTTAAGGTTGGTTAATTCAGTTATTGTGAGTATTTTTATATTTGAGAACTTTATGACTGTCGATTCTTTTCTCCGCCAATAACCCCTTCCCAACCAGCCCGCCCGATCGATTTGTTTTATGTATTCAAGTATCTAAAACTCACGTATATATATATTTCGTGTGTCTCATACCTGTTTAAACGTTTCTTCACTATCTGTGATGTAACTTTCATGTCTCCATCAAATATAGACAAAAAGTATATTGATTCTTAGGATCAAAAGTATTTGTCTTCAGTGCGCTACGTATCACTGGTGGCCTTCCTGTTTGCTTGGTTTAGTTGTGTAAACGCAAACACGAATCTGTATTGTGATTGTATTGAGATTGGTGATGATTTTGCAGGCTCTAATTTTGAGCACAAGGAGTATTCAAGGAGTAAACTCTCATGTGGTTCGAGACATTACATCAAAGCCTCCTTCAACGATCGAATGGGAATAAAAGATTTGATCAGTCAAGGTATTTTTTGCGATATCCATGTTGTATTTTGGAGATTCACTATGGTCTTAAGCTGTGTTTAATGATTCACTATATATTAATTTTTGTTGATCAGAAAGAATTAGCTCAAAGGTTTGAGAGAGTTAAGTCTCTGGATCTGCATCCTACAGAACCATGGTAATTTTAAGCATTTGATTGTTCTCTCATGGCTTAGTTGTAGTGACTGGAAGAAAAACTTTGACCATTTGGTATTTGTAATTTTTTGGAGTAGTTTCTATACTTTTACTTTTATTTTCTGCTACGCATGAGCTGATACCACATGTGGGTGAATAATTTTTTTTTAATTTGTTTTCACATGCATGCACAGGTTAACCAAACGTGCAACTGAAATATTATTTTCTTTATGTATTCGATGAAGTTTCACAAACTTCTCATAGATTTGTAGGATGTTTTTATGATTTATAGACCTTATTCTAATCTGGATATTGTTTGATAATCCTCAGGTGATTGCAAAGTCTTTCGAGGTGACCGAGTTACCAAGTATCTCATCTTTCTTTCTTCTGTTTTAGTAAAAATGTTATAGTTTTATTTCTTTTTTTCGCTGTATGTTTTATATTTTCATTGATATCACCCAATTAGAGTTTAACATACAGAAGTAATGGCCACATTTTCAAATTTTGTAGGATTCTGATAAATAGTAAATTTCTTATGATCATAGCTTTTGTTTATTGTCACTGAGACTTCTTTTGTCTGAACCTACGACATGAAAGTGGCTTCAAGAACAAAACACACCAGTCAAATACTCATAAACAAAAGAAAACAGAGCAAGTGGATATTTGTTGCTACCGTATAGGAGATCTCCCAATCCCAACTACATAACGTAAAAGAACCATCCCCAAAAATCTAAGATGAAGACATGATATACCCATCAGTGGTTCTAACAGGTTGGGGAAATACTGTATTGAGATTTACCTAAAGTGTTTTTCGTTACAAGATGATTTAAGGTATCTAATATTCTTAAGAATTATAGGTTCATATAAATCTATATCACTTCCTTTTTTTATCCTCTCATATCATTTAAGTTTCTACCATTTACAAGATATAAGTGAGGAGAAAAGTTAGATACACTCTAATCCCTACAATGAATAATTCATTATTATAGGCTTCATCAAAGTCTTTTAGAAAACTAGGTATTTCTTCAGTTTAAATATGCTTTGCAATAATGTAATCCATTATTTTTACATACATAAAGTCACTTGAAATGTTGTATTGAAAATTCAACTTCATTTTGTTTAAGCATTACAATAATAATAGTAATATTTTATATAATAATCAGTGTGTAGCGAAGACCAGTTTCTAAAGTACTTAAAAGAACACACAGATAAAAAAAGTAGAGAAACATAACGATGAGTCGTAAGAGGAAAGGTAGATATTTCTAATGACTCACCAACCTGCTCTAAGAAAACGATTGGATCAGTGTTAAACGTAGGTACGTAGTATATCGTTGCAGTAAGTTTATTTTCCGTTTTAAGCATTTCCAACTTTACTTTATCTTATATTTTGAAATAAAATTTAGAGTAAAATGCTATAATTGCACTATGTTTTCCATTCTATAATAGTGTAAAAAATTATTTTGTTCTATAACTAGTCCATTTTTTTTATTGTTCATCATAAAGTACTTTTGAAATAGAGTTCAACTATATTATAAAATACTCTATTTAAAAAAAATAGAATGACCATTGAATATACGCATATTTCATTGAGGCTACATACTAAGTTCATTTCTTTTGCTTATACTAATATTGTGATATTATATCATACATACTCTAAAAATATTTTTGAAACCGATATACCTTCAATAATGTACTCGGGGTAAACACTTCGTTGTGAAGTAAATTAGGATTTTCAGGTTTTTCTGCATATTTATAGTGATATCTTTATCTTTTTAACCTTCTTTCTTTACTTTGTGTAAAGATCAACTTTTAGATATATCACCCCAGATCATTTGAATAGTTTTGATATTTTTGAGAAGTTTTTACAAAATTTAGATAGTATTAACTTGGTTCTTGCTTTTACAAACAAAACTGAAAGGCCATGTTGACTTTTACATAATACCAAATACAATATGTTTTCCATATGCATCAATGTAATGTATCTAACATACATTTATGAAATAGCTTAAAATAGAGTGCGCTTATGTTGAGATATATTATAGTAAATAGCAAAAAAGACATAAGAATATTGATTCAAGATTTAAAGATTTAAAGATTTAATTGAGTGAATTTCATTAATAATAAAAACTATTATCATTCAAATATTTATCAAAATATAGTAAAATATTTCTGAAATACAATACATTTATAACAAATATTAATATATTTATCTGAAATGAAGTTTATTTAACTACTTTAAAAAGGAATAATTTAAAAACTAAAATCATACGTATATAAATAATAAATGCATCAAAATACAAAATATAATAAAATTCATCCAAAGAATGAAAATAAAAACTATTAAAATATTGTTAACTTTTTTTATTTTGCATATTTTATGAAATTTTTATTGTAAAATAATCTAGACTATTTTTAAATATAAAAAAATAATGACATAAGCGTAGCTGGGAGAAAAGTTCAAGCGGTAATAATAAGGAAAAGATAACGATATTACGAGTCCATTGGTTTCTTTGACGGTCCTTTGTAGGAAATTTAACCGTTCATCTCTCTCTCTCTCTCTCTCTCACTCACCACCACTCTTTCTGATCGACTTGACTCTGGTCTCTTTGTCTCCTTTAAGTTATCTTCCGTCAATGGATTCCTTTGCTGGATTCGGCAATTCTTATGAATTCAGCAGCACTAGCTTCTTCTTCACCGCACCCACCGACTCATCTATTCTTTATGCCCCCACCGCACCCGATGCATCGGCGCTGCGACTTCTCTCCAACAGCCTCGAGTCCGTCTTTGACTCGCCGGAATCTTTCTACAGCGACGCCAAGCTTGTTCTCTCCGGCGGACGGGAATTATCCTTCCACCGCGTTCTTCTCGCAGCGAGGAGCCCCTTCTTCAGAAACGCCCTGACCACCGCCGTCGTGAAGCTCGAGCTGAAGGAGATCGCCAAGGATCACGTCGTCGGCGTTGACTCGGTGGTCGCCGTTTTAGCGTACATTTACAGCGGCAGAGTGAAGCCGCCGCCGAAAGGAGTCTCCGAATGCGCAGACGAGAGTTGCTGCCACGTGTCCTGCCGGCCGGCGGTGGATTTCATGGTGGAGGTTCTGTATTTAGCTTCCGTCTTCGAGATTCATGAACTAGCTACGCTCTACCAGAGGCATTTACTGGACGTTGTAGACAAAGTTGTTGTAATAGAGGACACATTGCTCGTACTCAAGCTTTCTAGTATCTGTGGTGAAGCTTGCAAGAAGCTAACAGATAAGTGCTTAGAGATTATTGTCAAGTCTGATGTCGACTTAGTTACTCTTGACAAGTCATTGCCGCAACACATCGTCAAAGAGATAGTTAAAGTCCGTAACGATCTCGGCTTTGAGGTGCCTGAGCTAGAGAAACATGTCTTGAATATATACAAGGCACTTGACTCTGACGATGTCGAGCTTGTCAAGATGCTTTTGACCGAAGGCCACACTAATCTTGATGATGCCTACGCTCTTCATTTCGCTGTTAAGTATTGCGATGTCAAGACCGCGAATGATCTCCTTGACCTAGAGATTGCCGACGTTAACCTTAGGAATCCAAGGGGATATACGGTGCTTCATGTTGCCGCCATGCGCAAGGAGCCTGATCTGATACTATCTCTATTGACAAAAGGGTCACGTGCATCGGAAACGTCTTTGGAAGGTAGAACGGCTCTCTGGATTGCGAAGCAAGTCACTATGTTGGCTGAGTATAATAATCTTGCGGAGCAATGCAAGCCTTCTCTCAAAGGTAGGATATGCGTGGAGATACTAGAGCAAGCGGACAAAGGAGATCCATTTCCTTGGGATGTTTCTCCCTCTCTTGCAATGGCGGACCATGAACTCAAGATGAGGCTGCTCGATCTTGAAAACAGAGGTAGTAGTATTCTCTTACTCCTTTTATGTTTGAATCGAATTCTTTATAACTCTATTAAGAAAGCAGTGAAATTAAAGAAAATTGTCTAAACTACCAAATTCTCATACCAATTTGCATGTTTATCTTAGCTACTTTTATTCTGACTTTTAAAAAGATAAACAAATATTTATAGCTATAGAGATATCTCATCTACGCTTAGGTTTTAGAGTCGAGGGCTGACTAGGGTTTAGGAAGTGAAGTTTATGATTCAAATAAATATATAAATACATGCTTTCATTTTAAAAAATTTGAAAAAAGAAAAAATTATAAAAATGAATTAAAAAGATATAATTCGAAAACTGTAAAAAATATTATTTTTTATTTTTGTTTATTTAAATAACTATTTATATATATATGGGAAATTTCACTTTTACCTCTTTAATGAAAAAGTATTTGTGAAAATATTTCATTAATAAAGGTACCAACAATGTGGCAACTTGAAAATTTCCATGAAATTAATGATAAAACTATACTTTGTATCCACTTACTGTTTAGTTGCACTGGCTCAACGTCTCTTCCCAACGGAAGCACAAGTTGCAATGAATATCGCCCAAGTGAAGGGAACATCCGAGTTCACTGTGTCTAGCCTCGACCCTGACTATCTCGCTGGTGCAAAGAGAACATCACCTTTTAAAATCCTAGAAGAGCATCAAAGCAGATTAAAAGCGCTTTCTAAAACCGGTATCGATCTTTTAAACATAGTTGCTTTCTAACTTGTAATAGATAACTGAAAGAAACCATGTCATCATTGATCTTGTTCTCTTTATTTAACAATCATCAGTGGAACTGGGGAAACGCTTCTTCCCACGATGTTCGGCAGTACTTGATCAGATTATGGACTCTGACGATTTGACTCAGCTGGCTTGCGGAGAAGGCGACACACCTGAGAAAAGATTACAAAAGAAGCAGAGGTACATGGAAATACAGGAGACTGTGAAGAAGGCCTATACTGAGGACAAGGAGGAACATGGAAATTCCTCTCTCTCAGCTTCGTCTTCTTCCACGTCCAAATCAAAAGCTGGAAAGAGGTCTAAACTCTACCATCGGCGTCGCTGAGACTCTTGGGGTAATTTTTTTCGCTGCACCATATATTATTCTGTTTTCATGATTGTTTACTGTCTATAGTTGCCGTCGTATAGTTTTTTTTTTGGCCATAGGCGTCATATATTTTATTCTTCATACACATCCTGTGTTTTAGATCGCAGGTGTGTCGGAAAAAAAAAATGATGCAACATTTTGAACCAGAATTAAGCAAATTTGTGATGTATATATGCTTATGTACCATAACAATAACCCGTGATGATGTTACAGAGTTTACAAGAAGCAAAGTGTGAAAAAAATGACAAATGGTTATCTACTAATTATCTTCTTCTAAGAACCAAAATAATATTCAGTTTCCCTTGCTATCACCACAGTTTAAGGTCAACAAGAAACTGTTCTCCAAACGTTTGGCAACGTTCATGCACGAACTTTCAGGATGCACTTTAGTCTGCAGCAGCCGGAAGTTGTTTCAAGCTTAATGTTCATCTCATAGTTTCAATGCATCCAACATTTTTATTTTATTTAATTCATTAAATATGTGAATTTCATATAAATATGAAGCTGATTTGTAACAAGTACAAAAGGAGGTGAATTGTAAATGTTGAGCCAGATCTAGCATCGAAGTTGGATTACATAAGAGGCGAGATACGGAATAATAGGACATGTATACTTAACTTGCCGGATTATGAAGCCATGAGTTCTTGGTGATGGAGAAATGGTCTCTCTTGGGAAAGGTGGTTTCTAACACCGTGACTCCGTGAGAGAGCTAGGTTGAAAAACATCTATGTGACTCTTGCTTTGTGAATCTAGCTCTCTTTCACAATCTCATGACTTTTTGGGTTTCTGAATTTTACTTCTTACCCACATTTGTATGAGATTAGTCTAACAATGCCTACTGGTATTTCTTTTGAGTTTTTTTTTGAACTGTAAGAATACTTATTGAACTACAAGTGTTAAAAAGGTCTAGGTTACGCAAAATTACTCCTGAGATGGATTCGGCAGAGACTGACACTAGATTATGCAAATTACTCCTGAGATGATTTCCTTATATATTACTGCTGAGATGGATTCCGCAGAGATTGACACTTGTTTATGCAAAATCTATCTTTCAGTTATAAAGGAAACCCCAAAAAATAAATAAAAGGTTCTTGTCAAAGTGGGATGAATGAATGATCATATCCTATACTGAACTTATGTAAAATCGTATACGCAAACAATTAAGCAAAACTTATTTGAATAAATCTCATAATTGCGAATATTAGCGCTCCAAATCTTCATATCAGTGGCGTTGACTAAGGTATCCACTCGTAATCTCCAGCTGGCAAGGAGGGAAAAGGAAAGATAATGAGAGCTTCAGAAGCACTTTCCATTTTTCAAGTAGAGATAAAGACAGTGTGGCATTTATAAGCTCGCCTGAAGCTTGTTTCACAAAATTAGGCATAGCCATTCGCATCAATTTGTGTTGACTGAGATCAATTCATAATCCATATCCAGCTTGTAAGGAATAAATAAATGTAAGCATGTGTTCAACATGGCGAGTGGAGAACAAAAGAAAAAATGGGTACTGAACCCCCTCCCCCATTATATTATATCCATAGCTAATCTATATAAATAGAGTAGTAAGCATAAAGCATTTGTCAGAGGGAACTCAACAAAAAGAGCACAAATCAAGAAATCAGAAAAACAAAAAGATGAAAAAAGATGTTGCAATCACAATATTACGATTGATGATGATATCTGACTTGCTCGTTGTTACAACACCATTCGGTGTTGTTGCTGGTGAGAAGGAAGTAGTTCTTGATTCTAATGGGAATCCAGTAAAGTCCACTGCTCTGTATTTCCTCAAGGTCCAGAGTCCGGAAAGGACATCATGGATTTCGCGTTACGGAAGTGGCATATTAAGTTTCGACCCATGCCCAAAAAGAGTGGTATCGGCCCCTGCTGGAATTATGAACCCACCTGAAGCATTTGCATTTGACTTATCATCAGATGTGGTACGTGTATCAACAGAGCTTAACATCAGGTCGGTATTAATGCCCCCTATCTGCCGTGAGACCGGGTATTGGAGAGTCGAAGATAGGTCATCGTCAACCAAAGCTGTAGTCCTGACGGGGTCTAAGTCGAGCAATGACAGCACCTTCACCATCATGAAATCTTCCGACGGACTTTACAAGATTTCTTTCGGCGGTGTTGACAAACCAAAGGAACTCGGTTTAGAAAAATTAGACGACCGTGGTACATGGGTCTTGGGTCTGGACCGACTCTGGTTCTCCTTTTGGAATAATTCGGATCCTCCACTTCTATGTCCTGATTCTCCTTTTCATGGGTCTTGGGTCTGGACCGACTCTGGTTCTTCCATAATTGTTTAGCATTTTCAACCTTTATTAATTGGTTTTTTTTTTTTTTTTTTTTTTGAAACACTCCTTTATTAATTGGTTATTACATAGATAAACTACAAATATGGAATCATTGATTCTTAGAAGCAAGAGAAAATGTGAAAGGTAGACAAAATGTTCCCAACCAGTAGTAAGCACTAATTGAAAGTGTGAAACTGTGAATACAAATTGAAAATGAGTCAAAGTCAAAGACTCTATTCAACGTATCTTCGATATAGTGTTTCAAACAAATGGTTCCGTGTTCCCATCACAATTGTTTAACATTTGGGGTCAGTAATACCACAAGACTTGAGATAAATGCTAAGGACATTGCTATCGAGGATACGAGTTTTAATAACATCACATAGACATGAATGGTGCTCTTTTAGCTGTTCACAGCATGTAGTCGACATCATCATTCTCTTAGCAATACCGTCGAAACAAACCTGAAGCGCATTTGTCGCACATGATTCTCCATTCCTCTTGGAACGACTTCCCTTGACAGCGATAGCTTTTGTCGGAGAAGGGAATGATGCCAAGAGTACGACGAATGCGATAAGCAACACTGCTACGATCTTCATGTATATATATTTGTTTGTTTGTATCTCTTTTTACCAAATTGTTTGGATTCTTTTTGTTTTCTGGGTAAAAAAAAAGTGAAGATCTGTTTAGGTATTTATTGGATAATCAAGGATTCACGTTGTATGGTATTGCGTAATAGACTCGATTCGCCTTCTTTATCAACACGTACGTAATTAGCTATGTATGCAAAGTTCAATTACTTTTCCATAATAGGTTAAGAAATTTATAGAAATACTATTTAAATTTCGAATTGGTTACCAAAAATGGTTTACAAATTATAGTAATTTATTCTAATCAATCAGAAACTGTATAAAAACTGAAAAAAGATAAGAAAGAAGCACAGATTCTTTGGTATGGTGTATCGATATTCTTTTACTGTGTTCAACATTTGGGGTTAGGCATACCACAAGACTTGAGACTAGAGCTAAGAACACTGGTATCGACCATACGGGATTTAATTATATCACACAGACATGTATGATGCTCTTTCAGACTCGCACAACATGCAGGCTTCACCGGCGCTCCACGAGCTATGCCATCAAAGCAAACCTTAACCGCACTTGTAAGACATGATTTCGCATTGCTCTTGGAACTTGTCGGAGGAGGGAATGATGCCAAGGCTATAACAAATGTGATGAGTAACAATGCTACCATCTTCATGTTTAGTTCTTCGTTTAGATGATTCGGATTCCTATTCTTGTTTAAGAAAAAATGTTTGAAAACTTGTTGAGGTATTTATTGAATCAACAATGATTCACGTATCGTATGGTATTGCATAATAAACGCGTTTTATCTTGCTAATCAACATGAACGTAATTAGCATTGTGCAAATATAGCCTTGAGGTAAACAGTAAGTCAACTGGTTTGTTTGGTGTAGAAAATTATAGAAATATTATTTCTACATATTTTTTAAAAGTTGAAAGGAAAAACAAAAGAAACAGGAAATAAATAGGAGAAGTAAATGTTTTTTTTTCTTGTTTAACAAGTGATATCAAAGAGTTTTGAAACAAAGAGATCAAACAATAACACAGGAATCTAACTTAATTTTATGGAAGATCCTTTGTAAAGTCCTCTCTCTCTCTCTCCCTCCCTTAAAAACCGATTCTTGATGGATCAAAAGCAGAAACTTTACCCCATAGCATATTTCTGAGTCCAGCTCCTAGCAGTAGACTCATACTTGGCTCTGTCCGTTTTATACATGTGAGCAATCTCTGGAACCAAAGGATCATCTGGGTTTGGATCCGTTAACAATGAACATATCGAAAGCAAAACCTAGAAATTCACAATGCATTGTATAAATCAGAGTCCAGACTATTGTAAAAGAGTGTTGTTGTTTTTTTTTATTCACCTTGGATATGGTGAGTGCAGGACTCCATTGTTCTTTCAAAATGTCGAGGCAAATGCTTCCATTGCTGTTGACATTAGGGTGAAACACCTTTGTCCTAAATGCAACCTGCGTGAAGAAAAAGGCTCCTGAATCCAAGCCAACAGAAGTCATCTAATGATTTAGATTAAGAAATGATTGTAAGTTACCTTTGGTGGTTTGAAAGGATAATCGGGAGGGAAGTGAATGGTTACGAGAAAGACTCCGCCAGAGTAAGGACTATCGGATGGACCCATTATTGTAGCTTGCCAATGAAACATGTCTTCCGCAACTGGGCCTTTGAAGGTTTTCACAATTAATTGTTCATAGAAGGCATTAAATAAAAGTTTAGCCTCTCTTAAACAAAATAATACACGCAACAAAACATAAAGCCTCGAGTTTTCAGATGCTATCTCTTAGACTATAATCAATTACTATCTCTTAAGATCAATTTCTCTATGAGCATAAGATAGTTGCAACGACAAGAAGACAGATCTTAGATACCCATGAGTTTGTTGTAAGACTTTTTTCTTATTGATTATGATAACTAGAGAGAGAGAGAGCTGCAACAGAGTATCCTATCCAGCCAGGGCTGGTCGAGCAAAATATCAAATTTGTATTCTGCACTATGGGTAATCCCAATTCAGTATCAGTTTTATTCAGTATGAATATTATTACTTAGCTGCAATGACATGATTCGAGATCTACAATGGTTTATGTTGATTAAGAGTGGAGTCAAACCAGCACTGCAGGAGGAAGGAGGATCCTTGTGGAGATCCTTGAGCTCTTTCAAGATCCGCTTCGAAGCCATTTCTTGCTTTTCTTCACAGATCCTCCAAACTCGGTTCACTAGAGAGAGAGAGAGAGAGAGAGACTTCGAGACCCAACTTTTTGGTGGGATTTATGCTTCTTTTTTTTTCTTTTCTTTTGTGCAAATTGCCAGCTATTTTCCAGCTAGTGACGAAGTTTAAATATCTTCTTCTTTTTTTTTTTTGGTAGATAAAATATCTTCTTCTTTTTGAGCAACCCAAAGTATAAAATATCCAAAAAAAAAAAAACGAAAGCATTATTGGAAACCTTCTGGCTGAGGTAGAGTATTTGCAAAAAAGGAGGCTTTAAAAGGGGGTTAAACCCTTAAAGGGGTTGAGCAAAAAAGTCACCGCTTCCAAAACACTGAGAAACAAACAGATCAGACTCAATGGCGGCGGCTAAGGCTTCGTTGAAGATCAAAGGGAAAGGAAAAGGATCAAAGGAATCGCCATCAAAGTACGAGCTCTTCAAGGATTGGACCAACTGGTCGCTGAAGAAAGCCAAGGTCGCGACTCACTATGGATTCATCCCTCTCATCATCATCCTCGGCATGAAGTCAGATCCAAATACTCACCTTTTCCAGCTTCTCAGCCCCGTCTAACAACTTGGCTTAGAAAACATCTTCGTAATGTTTTAGTTGCTTTACTTTCCAAACTTTGTTCTGTTTTCTTTTTTATAATATATATATGAAATTACTTAAGAGTTTTCTTCTTTGCAAATCTGCTGCTCTGAAACAATATATCAATAAAACAACATTCATGTTCAAATTGAATTTAAAAAAAAAAAAATGATCATTGAAGAAGAAAGAATTGATTTTGTGTGTTTTGTGGATTAAGGCTACCAAAACTTTGTGTTCCTTCCTTCCTTCACTCGGTTGATCGAATGTCTTGAATCAATTTCACAACTTGAGCTATATGAGGTCGTTCTTGTTGCTTCACACCAACGCAAGCCAATCCTATCTGCAGCATCTCTACCATTTCATCCTCCACACCTGATTCACTCACAATCTCCATATCAAACACTTCCCCTGTCCAATCTTTCGCCACCACATTCCTTATCCAGCTAGCCAAATCCATGTTCTCACCACTGTGTTCCGCCTCTGTAATCGCTGGACTTGCCCCAGTCAAAAGCTCGAGTAGAACCACCCCGAAGCTGTATACATCTGAAGACTGCGTGCTTCTTCTCGTGTCTGTTATTTCAGGTGCGTGGTAACCTGAACTAAGGCAAGTCCTTTGAGGAAGAGATCTCATGATGGTCGTCAAGCCAATGTCTCCTATGCAGCCGTGGCCTTGCGAGTCTAAGAAGATGTTTGATGATTTGATGTTCCCATGGATGAATCTCCCGTTGTTCCCTTCATGGATCTTAGCCAAGCCTCTCGCTGCTCCTGTTGCTATCCTCAATCTAGCGTCCCAACTTAAAGGCACTCGATCATACGTTCCTCTGTTTCCTACACCAAACAATATCGAACATTTTTCTTTTGATTCAAGAGCAATAAAAATAATATGTAGCTAACCGTGCAGCATCTGGAAGAGGCTTCCTTGAGTGTAGTAGCTATAAACAGCGAGTTTATCGTCTTTGGAAAAGTAGTAAGCCTTTAGCTCAGCTACATTCTCATGTCTGATCATGCCAATCATCTCCATCTGTTGCTCAAATTCTCTTCTCCCCACCACTACTTCCTTCAGACGCTTCACCACGACAGCGCTCATGTCATCCATTGTTACCTTATAGGTTGTACCAAAAGCGCCTTTACCCAAAACTTGAGCTGATGAGCTTAGCAGATCATCTAAATCAAATGAATGGTTCTTTCCCCCGAAGAAGATGATCTTGCTGCCTTCTTCTTCAGTGTTATCGTCTTTAGATGTCCAGTTTCTTGGAGGAGAAGACGATGAAGAGTCTCTCTTCCGAAACTTCCCTGAGATTCTAGCCTTCCCGAAACAAGTGATCATCATTATACAAGATATTCTGGAAAGTCTTTGTGTTTCTTTCTCCTTTTGGGTTATGATGTTGCCAGAAAAGGATCAACTTTTGGAATCTTTGAAAAGATTTTGGTATTGTATTGTTCCACAGGTCGATTTGCGTCAGGCTTGGCCGATCAAAATTAGATCGACTCTTTAACTCCGAGAGAATCGGTGGTAGTGGACCGGAGAGGCGGCTGTGTTGTAGATAGAGATGAATCGAGTTCTTGAGATTTGATGAAATCATACAAGGGAAGTTTCCGGTGAGTTGGTTCTTTCTAAAGGCTTAGAATCTTCAGAAAGGTGGAATCACACTGGGAAATCTAACGGATACAATTCGATCTCGGTCTTGGCTGCATGAAACTCCGGTCCAGCGATGGCAAACCGGAGAGCTCTGGTTCCAGCGGTGAAGAGATACTCTGAAATTTGACAAGAAACAAGCGAAGCTTTCTTATCGTGTTCAAGAGTCTCGAAGTAAATGAGAAACAAAGAGAAGAAAAAGAAGACGTGCATTGTAAGAAACTAGTTGTTTTGTTTCTCTACCTGTAAACAGAGAACATTTCTTTAGCTGAATAATTTGTGCGGATAAAAAAGGATAAATCAGAAAGTGAAAAAATACGCAGGCAGGCTGCTATAGTCGACAGTTTATGGTAATTTAAGATCGCGTCTTTCTTATGTTGTTCACGAAAAAAAAAAGACAGTACCTTATTTATTTTGTATATTGCTTCTTCGTATGTGTTATTTATTAAATTTTCGGAGTTATATCAATAATTTTGTTTCTTTTTTTTAGATATTTGGTAATCATGTTAAACAGTTAAAGAGTTACATTCTACCTTTAGAGACCATGTAGATGTATCCTTGTCCGACCATTGGACATCGTCAAAAGGTTAATATCAAGTTGATGTACAATATTGAAAAACTTAAAAAGAGACTACAAGGGTATAGAGTCCAATTCAACATGGACACCACCATATTGATAGAAGTTTTTAAAATATATAGTTATAAGAAAATATATTAAACATAGAACATGATTAGAGACTAAACTAACCCAACCCACCAGCCACTAGTTGGATATTAAAAATGAATGTTATTGATTTATTGTTTTCATTTTGGCACAAGTCCACTTGCATAGAACGACAAACAAGACCTTAAAAGATATGGTTTGAAGATGCTATTATCGTTAAGCCTGAGAAATGAGAGCATCAAAATTCAATGGCGTTCAAACAACATCAAACGACATCGTTTCACATAAAACCAATAAACGACAACGTTTTAAAGCATTGAGATCGTCGTCTACCAAATAATAAAATTCACAGTTATTGTCCGAATCACGTTTCGTGTTTTGTCCCTTGGTTCCATCGACGAGCCCCGTCTCTTTCACTGTATAAAAATATCTCCTCCAACAATCTCTCTCTCATCACTCTCATTTCACTTTCTCTATCTCTCTGTACACTCTCTTCTCCAATGGAGTCCGCCGCTCTCTCCCGAATCGGCCTCGCCGGTCTCGCCGTAATGGGCCAGAACCTCGCCTTGAACATCGCCGAGAAAGGCTTCCCAATCTCCGTCTACAACCGAACCACATCTAAAGTCGACGAAACCCTAGATCGCGCCGCCGTCGAAGGAAACCTCCCGGTCTCCGGCCAATACTCCCCGCGCGACTTCGTCCTCTCGCTCCAACGCCCTCGTTCCCTCATCATCCTCGTCAAAGCCGGAGCCCCCGTCGACCAGACCATCGCCGCCTTCTCCGAGTACATGGAGCCCGGAGACTGCATCATCGACGGAGGAAACGAGTGGTACCAGAACACAGAGCGGCGGATCTCCGAAGCTGAGCAGAAAGGATTGCTCTACTTAGGCATGGGAGTCTCCGGCGGAGAAGAAGGGGCTCGTAACGGTCCCTCGCTGATGCCAGGAGGTTCGTTTCAGGCCTACGATAACATCAAAGACATCTTGGGGAAAGTCGCGGCTCAGGTCGAGGACGGGCCTTGCGTCACTTACATCGGTGAAGGCGGATCTGGGAACTTCGTGAAGATGGTTCACAACGGGATTGAGTATGGAGATATGCAGCTTATCTCTGAGGCTTACGACGTGTTGAAGAACGTTGGTGGATTGAGCAACGAGGAGCTTGCGGAGATCTTCACGGAGTGGAACCGAGGTGAGCTCGAGAGTTTCTTGGTTGAGATTACTTCCGATATCTTTAGGGTTAAGGATGAGTTTGGTGATGGAGAGTTGGTGGATAAGATTTTGGATAAGACTGGTATGAAAGGGACCGGGAAATGGACCGTTCAGCAGGCGGCGGAGCTCTCTGTGGCAACTCCGACGATTGCTGCTTCGTTGGACTGTCGGTACTTGAGCGGGTTGAAAGATGAGAGGGAGAATGCTGCTAAAGTGTTGAGAGAAGCTGGGTTGAAGGAAGAGATTGGTTCTGCGTCGAGCGGGATCGATAAGAAGAGGTTGGTTGATGATGTTAGACAAGCTCTATACGCTTCGAAGATATGTAGTTACGCTCAAGGGATGAATCTGCTTAGAGCTAAGAGCTTAGAGAAGAGCTGGAACTTGAACTTTGGTGAGTTGGCTAGGATTTGGAAAGGAGGGTGTATCATAAGGGCGGTGTTCTTGGATAGGATCAAGAAAGCTTACCAGAGGAACCCGGATTTGGCGAGCCTTGTGGTTGATCCTGAGTTCGCTAAAGAGATGGTTCAGAGACAAGCTGCTTGGAGGAGAGTGGTGGGTTTGGCTGTCTCTGCTGGGATAAGCACCCCTGGAATGTGCGCGAGTCTTGCGTATTTCGATACTTATAGGCGTGCGAGATTACCGGCGAATCTGGTTCAGGCGCAGAGAGATCTCTTTGGAGCTCATACTTACGAGAGGACTGATCGTTCTGGTGCGTACCACACGGAGTGGACTAAGCTTGCTAGGAAGAGCAATTGAGGTTATTTGTATTCGTGAAACCGTTGTCTTGCTTATGGTGGTTTTGTTAAACCCAAAATTGTTTCAAGAGCATTTTATTAAGATTTCAAAAATAAGAAATGCACTACATTGATCTTTGTTTACTCTATAGTTTGTCTGGCTACTACTAGTTCACTGACCGGCTGTCTAATCAATATTTCAATCAAATGCACTAAGAAATCATCCGAACAGAGTAAACTCATAAATTGATAAAACCTAAGAAGGTTCATAGAGGCCAAGCACATGACCGTCCAGACATCTTACAGATGCAACCTGATTTATCAGAAGATTCAAAAAGAAACGTTAACAATGTATATGAGATTTGAGCATTTGCAGGAAAGATAAAGAAGATGGTTGCTGCTTGTTTTTTTTTACCTTGCCGTGGACTTCGTATTTGATAGAGCCATCGAGCTCCCCTCCTAACTCCATAAGTTTGGAGATTGATGTATTAATGTCTGTCACAGTGAACGATAGTAGCGAAGAGTATCCCTTTTCACTCACCACATGGTCGCTGCACCAAAACATTGATCTTCTTTATCTTTTCAATGAATGAACAAAACAAATCCCTTTTTCATCAGACAGGAACAGTAAACTGAACGTAACCAAGAAAAAAGAAAAACTACTCTCGAAGAACAAACCTAGGAAAAAAAGTTTCATTGAGACAAATGATCGAACAGGTGATCTGCATCGGTAGATATTCACGTCGATTAATACCTGGGAGATTGCATCAGAGCTAGCTTCAGAGGACCAGACTGAAGCTCGGCCCAACGTAAAGTGACGACATTGACGGAAAAATCGAGACCTTGCGCGTAGAAGCGAGCCGCTTCTGGTACATCTTTGTGTAGCTGCAAAATCCACCTGAACGACGCCGTCGCCATCTCTCTCCAGAGAGACGGAAAAAACAACGATCACGTCGGTAATAAACCCCACAAATCAACTTACACGATGCCGTTTTGATCTCTTCTTTATAACATTTGATTCACAGTTTCACTACTCTGTTTTCTACTACAACGACAAACAAACCAAATTTCAGAGAAAATGAAACTGATATTACACAGATATACTATAGTTAAAAACAATTTACAGACTGAACATATCCCGCCCGACTCATGGAATATAGCCATCAAACTTGTGTCTATTTCCCGACAAAATCTCTCAGATTGTTCCATCTACGGGCAGTTATACAGATTCTTAGCCCTTGAATAGCCGAATCCGTGGCCGGGAACTTTTGGTTCTCGCTTCGCTTAGTTTAGCTTTCAAAGTGTTGTCCTTCACTCCTTGCGCCGTTAGATCAGACGTCATGGCTCTCGGATTCCAATGCCGAATCGGGCTCTCTGCTCTCCTACTTGGTTGGTAACTGCAAGAACCCTCATCGATTCCCTGAGTTTCCGACAGTAACCTCCGATGAGTTCTTATCATCTCTCCAACCGCATTGTTCCTCTCTTTCTCCCCCTCTTTCTCCCCCTTATCAGCTTCAATGTCTCTAGACTTATTCTTCTTCTTCTTCTCATTATTAGACATGGCCCACGCCATCTGATCCTCGAACTTCACCTGTAAACTCGACGGGCTTTGACTCCGTCTTCTTTCCACCGTTCCATGTTTCTTGAGCTCAAAGCAATTCGAATCTTCCTCCTCCTCCTCCTCGCTGTCCACTTCCTGAATCGGCGCGCTCGTGGCGTGAAACGGAGCCGACTCAAGTGAACTCCTACGATTCTTGGGTATCTCATTACCACTCAGCTTCTGCTTACTCTCAAGAAACGCTTCTATCTCAAGCTTCAGCTTCTCCAGCACAGATCCTTCCTCACCGCTCTGGATCCTTTCGTCAAGCCACGTTTCCGCTATACAAAGAACCATCTGATCCTCCTCACCCCATCCTTCCCAGCTCTTATCCACCTTCTGCTTCAAACCGTGAACCTCCCTCTCGTAGCTCTTGATCCCTCTCGCGAACTCGTCGCATAGCCTCTCCAGCATCTTCTTCGACTTACTCCCTCTCTCCATCTCGTCGACGCAGTGAGACAATGTCGACTTCGCCTCGGAGAGCTCCCGTGCTAGTTTCCTCTGCAAACTCTCGGACCGTCTCCTCAGTTTCCGCTCCTCTTCCAGCGACTGAACCGCGGAGCTTAACCGGTCGCGTTCCTTCGTGTCCTTTGAGAGCCTCTCTTCCGCGAGCTGCTTCACTAACTCGTCCATCTCGCGTCTGTCGGCTTGCTGGCATCTGAGAAGCTCTTTGATCCTGGCGCGTGAGTGAGCAAGCTCGCTTTTTAGGGATTTTATCAAGGAGATGTTAGCGGAATGCTGCTCCTCGAGGCTCCAGATCCGGTTCAGTACTTTAAGAAGTTCGGTTGATGTCTTGAGATTGTTGTTGTTAGGCTCACCAGCTCGTCTTCTTCCATGAAGATCCAATGAGCTTCCCGGAGTTATTGCTCCTTTATATGGAGCCACCTGCAGATTGATTCATCTCAATACCTTGATGATGGCAAAAGAACAGGATAGTAATAAGCTTGGGGACTGAATGTGAATACCTCGAGGGAGCTAGCAGGAGACAAGGGCTGCAAAGGATGGTCGTTTCTTTGTGTTAATTGATGATGCTTCATTAGCATTTGGCCTATCTGTTTCCTTATGCTCCCCGCACTCTCTGGCTGGGACACAAGAAAGAATCAAAACCATAAAAAAAAAACCAAAATTGAAAAGACAGAGGAAAAAAGGCATCTTCAAGGGCAGAGTACACAAACTAGTAAGAGAAACGATTACAGTTTAACTAAAGGGTCACATTTTTAGATAGAATCACATCATCTGCTCTAAGAAGCCAAAATTTAGTAATCAATAACCAAAACCAAATGAGGATTAGAGTAAACAGCAATGTGTAGTGCCCTTCAGCAATAAAAGATTCAAGTTGGGTGAGTCAATAAAACACTATAAATCTAGACCTGATGCCCAATCCTAAAACCAATGAGATATTAATCAGCTAAAAAATTCCAGAGAAAGAGTAGAATCTTAAACAAGGAAAGAGAGAGAGACCTGGTCATCAGTAAGATCGAGGCCATTATCTCCAACCGCCGACTTTCCATGGCCGTGACGGAGACGGCGGTTACTAGGATCACCACCATAACTGAACGGAGCTCGGTGCATTTTAGCTACAGGAGGAATATCGTGGTCTTGGTCGTAGTACTGATAAAACTCCCAGAGAGAAGCTGCAAGCTTTCTAGAGGAAGATGCGAATTTTGAAGAAGAAGAAGGGTTATTAGGGTTAAAGCTAATGTGCGCTGGAGTGGAAGGTGGGCGAAACACTCTTCTATGGCCTACAGAAACGGCTCTTCTCCTTAACTTTTCAATAAGGCTCTTCCCTTTTTGCCCTTCTCCTCCTCCTCCATCTTCTTCCTCTTCCTCTTCTTCTTTACTTTTCATTTCTTTAGAGCTTAGCGGCTACCGAAATAAAAGTTCTTACCTTTTTCTCTTTTATTAATGGAGTGATCTGTGAAACCCTTTTTCTCTGTCCATCATAATCATGGAGACGAAACCGTTGTCGTTGTTCTTCAATTTTTGATTCTTTGATTATTTTTGTTTTGGTTCGTTGAATGGTCGCAAAAAGAAAAGAAAAAGGTGTTAGACTCGTCTGTCACTTCCTTAGACCATTCATAAGTTTCGTAATCATCCGAATTTTTGTTTATCAGTTTATTCGATCTTATTTTTTATTTTATGAAGAAGACAAAACAACACAGAAGAGTGTGCGTGTCACAGTCTGAGCATGTACTGGCATCATGTTAACTTTTGTTTTTTACTATTTAACCTCAAAAAGAAATATCCTTGTACCTACAGTCAAATTATTGTTGCTGCTTCTCTTTTGTGACACTTAGGGCACCATTAACCCAAATACACTAATTGGGTCTCTTAAATTTTATTTAATATTTTTTTATTAAAAAAGTGGATTAGGAGACCGGATTAAAAGACCCGTTAATTTTCGCGGTGCAATGCAAGTCTCTTATCCATGGTTTCTTAAAAAAAAAATTAATTAAACATAATTTTTTAAAAAAAATTAATTATTAAACTTAAACTTAAAACATAGGAAAAGATTACAATTGAAACATAGATTTTAAAAAGATACATAAAACATAAAAACAAACTTTATTAAAATAAACGAGAATAATTTGAAAGAAACATCTGAGCTCAGTTGTTGTCTTCATCGGATCCAAATTTACGTCACACATGTTCAACCAAATCAGCTTTCAGTTGTTCATGCATCTGTTTATCCCGAGGTTTAGTTCGAACACCCATCATATTGGCGATATTTGGAGGGATATCTGTAGAATACGTGAGATCGACATGTGAACTTCCGTTATCTTCTCCTGGTAGAAACTCTGAAAGATTAAATAGAGTGTATCCATCTCGTTCGTCTTCTACTATCATATTATGGAGTATGATACATGCTCTCATAATCTTCCCAATTTTGACTTTATCCCAAAAAAGTGCCGGATTTTTAACAATGGCAAATCGAGCTTGCAAGACTCCAAAAGCACGCTCGACATCTTTACGGATAGCTTCTTGACGTTGAGCAAATAAAACGGCTTTTGGCCCTTGTGGTATTGGAATAGATTGGATAAAAATTGCCCATTTTGGTTAAATACCATCGGTGAGATAGTAAGCCAAATTATACTCTCTTCCGTTGACAGAGTAAGTGACTTGCGGAGCTTGACCTTTTATTATGTAATCAAAAACAGGAGAGCGATCAAGAACATTGATATCATTTAAGGTACCTGGAGGTCCAAAAAATGCATGTCATATCCAGAGATCATATGAAGCAACCGCCTCTAAAACGATTGTTGGTTTACCCGAACCACGACAATATTGCCCTTTCCAAGCAGTAGGACAATTCTTCCACTCCCAATGCATACAACCGATGCTTCCTATCATCCCGGGAAATCCACGATGATCTCCAATATCAAGTAGACGTTGAAGATCTGCTGGTGTTGGTTTTCTTAGGTACTCCTCGCCGAACAAATAAATAATTCCTTCCACAAAATTCTCCAAACATGACCGAGTTGTAGTTTCACCGAGCCAGAGGTATTCGTCGACCGTATCAGCTGCACTACCATAAGCCAAGGCACGAATGGCTGCTGTACACTTTTGGAGTGATGAGAGACCAAGCCTTCCCAGACCATCTCTTCTTTGGGAAAAGAAGTGAACTTCGTTGGAGAGCCGATGAACAATGTGCATGAACAATCTCTTGTTCATTCTAAAACGTCGTCGAAAATAATGTTCAGGATACGTCGGAGTTTCACTGAAATAATCATTCCATAAACGTACATTGCCTTCTTCATGATTTCTTTCTATATAAGCTCGTTTCTTTCTTCTTTTTCTCTGTTCTTCTTGTTCAACTTGAATGGTCAAATCTTCAAAGGCTTGATCAAATTGCTGATCAAAAACCTCATCAAATGCATCGTCAAATGTATCATCTACATTTGTTTGACAAGAAGAAGCCATAATGATTAAAGAGTGAAGATGAGTTGTTTATTTAAGAGAGAAGATGACTTTGGTGTTTAAAATAGAGAGAAGATGGGTTGTTTATAAAGATTGAAAATAGAGAGAAGATGGGTTGTTTATAAAGACGAGTCGAGAGGGATGATGTGTTTTGATTCTTACAAGTCGATAAAGAGAAGGTGAGTTTGGTTTGTTACAAGTCGAGAGAGAAGGTGAGTTTGGTGTGGTGACAACTCGATTGAGAAACTGATAATATATATAGACAGAAACATACAAGTCTACAAATCAACATATACAAGTCTGTGACATAAAGTCAGACAATCAACGTATACAGACAAGCTTTTTGTGTTTGTTACAAGTGGTCTTTCGAAGCCCATGACACACAAGACACCAACGTCTTTTAGTCCGTGACATAAGCCAATGTCAATGCTCCCAGTACAAGACATAAACATGTGACCTGCAACAAAATGAGCACATTTATATTTAGAACAAGCATAATTATATTAACCAGAGAACAAGATAACAAGATAACAAAACATAACAACAAGCATAATTATATTAAACACGAGACAAGATAACAAGATAAGAAGAACATAACAAGCACATTATACATAATCAGAGAAACCAACCCGAAGATGAAACAGAAGGAGAACACTTACGCCTAATACAACAAACAAAAAACAACAAACAAGTAGAAAATGAGCAACACATGACCGAGAGTTATAATTTAACTAGAAATCAACTCATCTATGAGCTTCTTCTTCAGAACTTCTTCATAATCGGCAAGGGGTTCTTGTTTTGCAACAAGACACTCAAGTAACTTCATATTGGAGAGCCTTTCCTTTATTGCCAAATCCTCCCTCTTGATGGTCCACATAGACTGCAACTCAGACAGCTGTTTCCCCTCACCCAT
>NC_027756.1:10587869-10601318 GCF_000695525.1 Brassica oleracea var. oleracea | reverse complement strand
ACACCACTTCTGGTCATTGCGAAGCTCATGCCAAGCATGTTCAAGTGTGAACCTCTTTTTATAGTTGGAGAAGAAGATTTCATGGGCTAATTTTACAACATCATTCTCGTTCATACCACTGGTTCTCTCTCTTGTAGCTGCTTCATACGCCCCACAGAACTTGCAAACTAGATCATTTAGTTTGTACCAACGTTGCTTGCACTGTGATCCCTCTATTTTTTCACTACCAGCAACCTTGGGACTCGCCGAGAAGTATGCTGCGATTCGCTTCCAGAAAGCTATTGACCGTTGCTCATTCCCAACAATGGGGTCTTTGCTCGTGTTCAACCACACACTTATAAGCACTATATCATCTGTTAGCATCCATGATCTTCGTTCCTTACGCTCTGTAGTAGCCTCGTCAACTTTTTTTGGACCTTCAGGTGATGGGAGTGGAACGGTATCTGCTACGTTACCAAAGAACACTTTTTGTTGACTATTTAATAGATCAACAAAGTTTGCCGAGTTCTGAAATGGATTTCAATCCATTTCCGCATTGAAAGAGAGAGGAGAAACAGGAGACAGAGGAGAAACAGGAAAAAACAGGAGACAGAGGAGAAAGAGGAGAAACAGGAGAAAGATACGCGGGAGACAGAGGGGAAAGAGGAGACAGAGGAACCCGCATTCAACTTTTGTATCTGGAAGAGGCACACATAGGTTTCAATTTATTCAAGAGAGAGGGAGAAAAGAGAAACGCATTCAACGCACTCAACCAACAAGACTATCACCCAACCAACAAGACTATCTAAATTAAACATCTTTTTAAAGTCATAAACTCATCCATTTAAAACACAGCTGGAAAGAGGACATCCTATGTTCTGAGGTGACATATTTCTAACAACAAACAACAAACAATGCAAACATTTTTTCAACCACAACATCAATTCCATTAATTACCAACAGAGAACCATTTATTACCGTAAACCATTTCATTTCTGACGACAATCACACAATAAAGTAACCATTTCATTACAGACCAGAAGCTACACCATTTCCTATCAGGCGAAAATCTTAAACTAAAGCAACCATTTCATTTCAACGCAAATGAAAGAGTAACACTAACCTGTGTAGTTGTGTACTCCTTTGTCCGATGACCCTTGCTCGGCTCTCTTGATACATCCATCTAAATACAGAAAGACCGAACGTATCAAATTAGATTTCTTCTAACCATCTGACGACACAAACACATAAGCATAGCAGAGAGGCAATAGACACAAACTATCACAACAGCCAATGAAAATTGAAACCATCGATGCAGTAAAAAAATATAATTTGATCCATCCATCTAAAGTAACAACATACGTAAACATTCATGACACAGGATCGAACACAACAAACAAATAAAAATTGTAAAACATTGAAGAACATGAAACGATAAGTTTTACCTTTCCACTCCCTGAGAGACACCGAGACAATGGTCCGTCACCGTCAATGAGAGCCACAGGGAGACAGAATCAGCAGACAAAACAAATAAAACATTCGATCAGACCAAGAACAATCATAATCTAAGACATGCAAAAACAACCAAACAACCCGTTTACCTTTTGATTTTAGGAGAGCCACAGATAGAGGGTTCCGTCGCCTTCGAGGAGAGCCACGGAGAGATAGATCACCGAAGAGAGAGAGGTAACAGACAAAGGATTCGGGAGAGAAGGCCAAAGCGATTACTCGACGAGAGGAATCGAGAGAGATAGAACGGCGAGGAGAGATAGATCACCGACGACAGCCACCCAGAGAGATAGATCGGAGAAGGAGGAGCCACCGAGATAGATAGATCGGAGAAGGGAGGAGCCACCGATGAGAAGAAAAGAATCAAGAGAGAGAGAGGTTTCGTAGAGGAGAGGAACCGAGACAGAGAGAAAACGAGAAGATTGACACCACCTTCTCTCCACCCACTCTTGTGTTTGACACATGTCAATAAGAGACGTCCCTTGCGGGCATGAAATAAGAGACGTGTTTGCCTCCTTTTTTGTTTTTCATGTTTTTTCTTCTGACAATTAGATTAAGAGATCCTAATTATATACCCCGTTAATGGTGGCCTTATGTTCTTAAACATTTAGACTTTCTCTAATCGTATGGAATGCTTTTAACCTTCCATAGTCATCGAACAAAAGGAGGCAAGAGTACAGCCTAGATCCTAGATGGTAGAAATGGAAAGCACATGTAAGAGTTTGACTATATTACAAACTTGTTTGCTACTTGGCAACACTTCCGGCAAACCTTACTGAATTCTACCGTGGAGATTAGATCCCTCTAAACATATTTATCACTTGTGTTAGCAGATATTACTATGCAAAAACTACAGTGATAACCAAATCTGGTAGTCTATTTTCCTTGTATTATATGATCTTAATAGTTTTTCATGGAAATGGAATTTTATACCTTTTTTTTTTTTTTTTGCTAAAAAATTTTATACTTTAAGCATTGTTTTAAACTAACAAGTAACAACATTGACTTTGTCTAAGAAAAGCCAGATAAATGAGACTCCATTGCCATCATTTTTCTTTTCCTTATTTTTGTCGTAAATTTTTTTAGACGGGGGACCTTGCAATTAAACAAAACCAAAATACGCCAATAATTCTTTCTAAAACAAACTCCAATAAATGTGGTTGAAAATGTTGTGGTTTTGATTGAAGTAAACTTTGATTCTAGTGATGACCTAAAATTCAAATCGGTTACCGAATAATTGTTAAACAAAGGACACCATTGAATCACATTATGAAAATTACTCAGTTAAGAGTATTCCCGCTTTGACGAGACCAAGTGAGCCAACTCTACAATATTATTGAATTTTTTTTTGGACTAAATTATTTTTTTTTTATTGGAAAGTTTTTAAAATCTTGTTTTCTCTATTCAAATAGAAAAAAAAACATGAATATAAAACCTTATACAAATTGAACTTCTGAGTTCTGTCTAATGCTGACCAATGATTTTTTCTCTGTTATAAAGATATAGTAAAGATATAGGCGGTAACAGATTATCAATTTTAAGAATATTATGTGTTAGGAATGAAATGAAACTAAACTGCGATGGAATCTGCTTGACTAATGATGAAGTAATGGTATATCAAAAAATTTGATGGAAGTAATGAACAAGAACTAGGTTTAACCAACCTAGATAGGTTGTCAGTTTTGGCTTTGTTTAGGACGAGAATGCTTGTCTAGATTCATTAAACGGAAACTAAATTAATATTTTGAACACTATTTTTTTTTTTGTTACAAATTACTACTCCCTCTGTTCCATATTGTAGGTAGTTTTAGTTAAAAGCACTAATATTAAGAAATTATTGCTTTTGTAAAAAATATTATTTAATTAATAAATTCAACCTATTATAAAAAAACTAGCATTATTTGATTGGTTACACAATATCCAATAAAGAGAAAATGTGCATTGAAAAATGAAAACTACTTATATTGTGAAACTAACATTTTTTGCTAAAACTACTTATAATATAAAACAGAGGGAGTATATTTTATAAGTAATTGCTAGATATTATCGGTTCTAACTTTTAATGGGACATTAATTGTCTAACCAAATGGCTAACATAAAGAACAAATAAGACCAATAAACGCAGGGGGTAAGATTATATACGTACACTCCCGCATAAGGCCAGTGCCGTCTAAATTTTTTCTACTTTTTAAAAATATTTAACTAGATAATGATGTAGTTTTTAAAATTAATAATTTCATCTATATATTTGAATGTTTTTTGAAATTATAAGTTTTTTGTCGACCTTTTTTGTTGACAAAACTGTCTACTTTTGAAACTATAAATATTAAATTTAAAAATATATCTAAATTTTTATAGCTTTCGATTTTATTTTATATGTTTATTAACGAAAATTGAAACTTTTTTATTTTATCTTTTAACTTGAATCTTGTTCAACCATTCTATTTGTGGAGCTATTTCCAATTCAACATTAAAAATCTATTTTAATGTAATATTTACATTAAAACTTTTCTAACCCAAATCTAAAAACTATTCCATTTTATTATAAAATTATAGTGTTTCATTAAATTTGTATTCACAATGTTACATAATAAGTTCTCTTTATTATATATCTTAAGTAATAAGAAAATATCTAAGTTAATAATATTAAAGAAATATTCTAGATACGCCAAAATGTTTTTATTATAAAAATAGTTATAGATCAAAATGATCAAAAATAGTGTTCATTAAAAAGGTAAAAACACTTATACTTTCAAGATTAACTAATTTAGATTTATGATTTACTTTTGAAGGTGCGGCTTTGGGAGTTAGGGTTTATGATTTAAAATTTAAAATTTATACTTTAAAATAATAATTTTAAAATTATTTTCAAAAAATTTCAGATTTCAAAATAGTATTTAAATCTTTTTAAAGAAATTCTTTTTTTGAATATTGAATAAAGTTTTTTCAAAATGTTATTTTAGTTATTATTATTTATTTATATATTTATAGAGTAAGCGTATAATTGTCATTTAGCTCTTTAATAAAATTTCATTTGATTGTTTTCCTATTTCTGTGTCTTGTGGTAAAGAAAATTTAGGTTCTTTTGAAAGGTTTGTTTTCATATAAAAGTTAAAAATTCAGTTCTGGTTTCAAATTTAATATTGTGGCCGGAAAAAAAAAATTAATACTTAAACTATATTAAAATAGTGTATTCTTCGCATTAAAATGTGGTATGCGTCGGAGATACCGTAAAGACAGCCCTGCGTAAGACATAACAGAAGATACTCTAGAGAATCTCAATCTCAATTATTCAGTCAACTACAAAGATACACACAGAGAGAGATATAAATACTTTCAGACAGAAGATGGCTACTTTGGTCAACGGGACATCTCCGGAGACGGTGGAGATGATGAAGGCGACATCAAATGGAGTATTCCAAGGAGAGAGTCCGCTAGACTTTGCTCTTCCTCTTGTCATTCTACAGATTTGTCTTGTCGTCGCCGTCACTCGCTCTTTGGCGTTCCTCCTCCGTCCCATGAGACAGCCACGCGTAGTCGCTGAGATCATCGTAAGTCCTCGATCAACCGCTTTAAATCTATTTTATAATTTTCGGTTTAATGATTTGTACCGGCGTTCTGGTTGTCTCTTTAGAGAGCTGATCATGGTTACATCCAATTTTTTTTGGTTTCGTTTGTACAGTTTTTGTTGTTGTTAGAGCTTGAAAAAGAAATAGTGACAAACTGACAACTGACAAATCATCTACTGAAAACCAGTATATACTAAACTGAAGTTGGTTTTGGTTTAAATCAAAAAATTTGTCATGTTCTTTCTCGGGAAATTGAGTTTTAATTCCACTAGTTGTGTCGGATTCGGATTTGGAAAAATCAGTATCATCGTATTCGTATTAAAACTTTGTTAGGACTTCAGATATAACTTTTTTGGTTAGTTCTTACGTTTTGAAAAATCAGTTATAAACAAAAACGGACCAAACCTTTGCTAATAATAGTAACTATCATAAGTTCTCAACTAAATGATCTAAATCGGTTCAGAAACATCCGGTTTAACAGTAACTTAAGATGCAAACATAAATTAATTGCCCAGGGTGGGATACTTCTCGGCCCGTCGGCTCTCGGCAGAGTCACGGCGTACAAGAACTCATTGTTTCCGGCGAAAAGTCTGACGGTGCTCGACACCCTTGCAAACCTCGGCCTCCTTCTCTTCCTCTTCCTCGTAGGCCTGGAGATTGATCTGAAATCTCTCCGACGCACCGGCAAAAAAGCGATTTCCATCGCCGCCGGCGGAATGCTCCTCCCTTTCGCGATGGGCGTCGTCACCTCCTTCGCCTTCCCGGAATTTTCTTCCACTTCCGGTGACAATAACAGAGTTCCGTTCATCATTTTCATGGGAGTAGCACTCTCGCTCACAGCTTTCGGAGTCTTGGCTCGAATCCTCGCTGAGCTAAAGCTTCTCACCACCGATCTCGGCCGTATTTCAATCTCCTCCGCCGCCATCAACGACGTCTTCGCTTGGATTCTCCTCGCTCTCGCCATATCTCTCTCCGGCGACAGGAGTTCCTTACTTGTTCCTCTCTGGGTTCTGTTAAGTGGAACCGCGTTTGTGATCGCTTGTTTTACAATCGCGCCGCAAATTTTCAAACTAATCTCTCGGCGCTGCCCCGAAGGCGAGCCGATAGCCGAGAAGTACGTCTGCCTCGCGCTTTGCGCGGTTCTGATCGCAGGTTTCGCAACAGACGCGATTGGAATCCACGGGATTTTCGGCGCGTTTGTAATCGGTTGTTTGTTTCCCAAGGGGCATTTCGCAGACGCGATTGTGGAGAAGATTGAAGATCTCGTCATGGGCCTTCTTCTGCCGTTGTACTTCGTTATGAGCGGTTTGGAAACGGACATAACTACCATTCACGGTGTGAAATCGTGGGGACGACTCGCGCTGGTGATCGTTACGGCTTGTTTTGGGAAGATCGTTGGGACAGTTAGTGCTGCCTTGTTGAGCAAGGTAGGGCTTCGTGATTCGCTTGTTCTTGGTGTCTTGATGAACACGAGAGGTTTGGCCGAGCTTATTGTTCTCAACATTGGCAAAGACAGAAAGGTCTTTTCTCTAATCCTAAATCATTATATTAAACTAAACAATAATTTAATTATGATATACTTTATGTAACGCAGGTTTTGAGCGATCAGACATTTGCAATTATGGTTCTCATGGCGATCTTCACGACATTCATCACAACGCCACTAGTCATGGCCCTTTACAAAACAAGCGAGACAACGCAAACGCAGGATAGCGATAGCTACAAGAACTGCAAACGCAGACGCAAGATTGAGAGTGAGAAAGAAGAAGAGCAAACGCAGCAGCTTAAGGTTTTGATATGTCTTCACAGCGGTAAAGATATTAATCCGATGGTGAAACTAATCGAAGCTTCTCACGGAAGAAACCTTTTGCGTTTACGTTATGCATTTAACCCAACTCTCGAAGGGACCTTCTTCGATTCGAATGGTTCAGAAGGCGAGAAGAAACGGTTTGCCTTTTTGGAACAAGAAAAGAGATAACGTCTTGGTCGCGTTCGAAGCGTCTTGTAACGTGAGAAACGTTTCAGTGCGTTCCGTGACCGCGATTTCACCTTTGGTAACAGTTCATGAGGATATATGTAGCTCTGCGGATAGCAAACACGCAGCGTTTGTGATTCTGCCGTTTCATAGACAGTGGAGTTCTCTTGAGCAAGAATTTGAAACGGTGAGATCAGAGTTTCAGGGGATTAACAAAAGAGTTCTTCAAAATTCGCCGTGTTCTGTAGGAATCTTGGTCGACCGTGGCGGTCTCAGTGACAATGATTCTGAGGTAGCTTCAAGGAGCTTCTCGCTTTCCGTCAATGTTCTGTTCTTTGGTGGGGGCGATGATCGTGAAGCCTTGGCTTACGGGTTACGAATGGCGGAGCATCCTGGGATTAAGTTGACCATTGTGGCTATCTCCGGTTCAGACATCTCTAAATCTTATATACTTGAAGCGCAAGAAACACCTCCCTTTCTGTTAGACGAGCGATTCCTTGCCGCAATCAAGAACAAGGCAGCCATTTCGACAAGATTTGAAGAGAGGATAGTGAATTCGACATATGAAGCGGTTAAGATTATCCAGGAGTTTTGCAAGTGTGATATTTTATTAGTCGGAAAATCCTCGGAAAGGCCCTTTGTTTCGAAGCTACCGGTTATGATGAAGATGGATTATCCGGAACTTGGACCGGTTGGAAACTTGATCCTCATATCTACTTCGGTTTCAGTATTGGTGGTTCAGCAGTACACCACGAGAAATCCTTCCGTTGTGGGTTCAGTCTCTGTTGCGGTGGTGGAGACGCCATGAAATGAAAAGAAAAAACTAAAAAGATGGGTAACACAAATCTTGTGCATCAACATGATGTATTAAATGATGTTCCTTTAGTCCTTTTCATGAGCTTGTATAGGTTTTGTAAGATTATATATGTTTAAAAATTAGTGATACTTTTTACCAAAACAAATAATATTAGTGATACAATTAGATGGATAGATTAGTCATGTTGTTAAAGATTTCTCATGATAGTGGCTTTGCAGGAATTTGTTTTTGGTCTACCATCTTTAGCATTTCTTTCGCTTACACGTTCATTATAAAGCTAGATTTACTCTCAGTAGTACAAGTTAGTAAAAATAAACTCTCGGTAGTAAAACCCAAAATTGTATTACACAAAAGTTTTTCATCAAACAAACATGACATAATAGAGATATTAGATGATATGAATTGTATCAAAAGACAAATCTAGCAGAACACATAAAATCCCAAATATAAGATTGCTACATAAGCTTATTTAATCATAAGAAGTCCAGAGTACTCAAAAACACACACACGCACACTCCCATTTTTTTCCTTTTTCTTTTAATAACAGTCATAGAGTTTGATATCCATCTTGACCCTAAAATACTTCGCACCTTCAAAGGTGTCAGTTTCAAACGTAACAATCCCTCGAGACATGAAGAAATCACCTGTTCCTCCGACCACAGACAAATCTCTTGTCTTCTCCATCATAAGATCTGCTCCCATTATGTTTAACGTCCCTTTGTGTTGAGTCGAGTTAAACACAAGTGTGTATGAGAACCACGCATTGTAATCATTCTTCATGTCGTAGAAATAGAAGCCTTGAGCACGTGCCACAGGTTCGGATTGGTAGTTTTTGTCTATGGTCACTGGATCGTCGAAGATCACGAGCTTTCCGAATTTGAAATTCCCGAGTCCCGGAGGGTTGGTAACGGCAGCAGATGTCGCGTTTTGCACGTCATCGACGCCAAACATTATGTCATGGTAGTAGAGGACGAAGTTTTTGCAAGGTTTTGATTGAGATTTGGATGGTTTTCTAGCTGATATGACAGTTTTTGATAGAACAAGGACGATGAATAAGAAGAGAGATGATTTTATTTGGCTTACCATATTTTTGTCTATGAAAATGTTAAACTGAACAATGAGAGTGTAAATGTAATTGATGAAGAATGTGTTGATTGATATACTAGCAAGTGTGATGGGTTTATATACAACTTGAGCTTTCTAGCCTGCGTTAATATAATGTAGAAGTGGACTAGCTTAAATATATTTATTTTATTAGGTTGGTGAAAAGCTTTGTTTATGCATATAAACTATAAAGTGAAATCCTTTACGATGATATATCTGAAACTTTTCAAATTAGGCGGCTCAGTCACCTTTCAACAATTCCCACAAATTGTAAATGATAAAGAAATCAGTTTAAGATAACACGAATTCATTGTGAAGTATCAATATTAAATAGCTTAATTTTAATTGATCTAAAACATCTTCCACTACATAAATTTAGAAGCCGGAGAGATATCAATTCGGTTATTTATGGCAAAACATGGACACATTTGTTCAGCAAACTTATGATATTTGGAACACTCATACGTTGCGACTATTCACAAATTAGCATTCAAGAGATTAGGATCAGCTTGTTAGGCTCCTACATAACAGACTTTGGCCACCATCAAACTCTTTTTATTGACATTTTTTTCCAAAAACCATCTACCATATCTGATGTGAAAGAAATGGTGGTAGATATGAAGAACCACCATTGCCATCATCCTGACTCATCAAGTTCATAGTTATATACGTATGGAATAGGCTTAGCTCAAACCTCATCACATTTTACCATACCTATGCAGAGAGAGTAACGTTGTGGGTTGCCACACAATCTCCCTAATAAAGCCCAAAACAGTACACCAGAAACCATCAAATTCCACTCTTATTCTAAAGTCTATGAACTTGTGTTTGTATTAACATGATTTCTACGGCTAAATGGATATTTGTTATTATCAAAGATACGAAACATGAGTAAAAATACAACAATACCAAAATATCATGAATGATAAACCGGTTTGTCCGAATACACACTTTCTTTCTTTAGTGTGATGAAAAATTACATGATACAACTACCTGATCGATTGTTTTGAACACCCAAAAACAGAAGCTAACGAACCTAAATATGTTGTATTCTCAAAATAAATAAATAAAACAATAGAAAAACAAATATACGGAGAATTGTTGATTATTTATCAGTTTGATCTATGTGTAATCTATAACATGTGAAAGAGACAAAGATTTCTTATAGTCTCCGTGTCCAGCGTTACTCATAAAGTGGAGAGAACTAAATTAATGGCCATATAAAAGAAAGGTCAAATCTCAAAAATAGTACATTTCTAAGTTTATATCACAAAAATAGCACTCAAAAACTAAAATGACCAAAATAGCACATTTCTAAGTTTATCCTTTGAAAATTTTAATTTTTTTTATTATTCAAAATTTGAAATCTTATCCCCAAAACCTCATTTCTCAACTCTAAACCCTAAACCCTAAACTCTAAACCCTAAACCCTAAACCATAAACCCTAAAATCTAAACCATAAACCCTAAAATCTAAACCCTAAACCCTAAATCCTAAACCCCACCCTTTAACTCTAAACCCTAAGTTTCTGACTTTTGATAAAACATTAAGTGCTATTTTTGTGACTTTTGACCTTGAGTGCTAGTTTGGGAACATAAACTTGATTTAGTGCTATTTTTGTCTTTTTCTCTAAAAGAAACGTTATATTTTTTTAATTAATCTACAATATATTTTAAAAAATATTTAGATCAAATATATAATAACTATTGGTTATTTGTCCAAATTATGAATTTCATATTTCTTTTCTCTAATACATTTCAAGTGTATCCAGTTCTTATTAGGATTTTTCGACTTTAAGTACAAGAGATATTAATCTCTAGTTTTCAGTGTGGGACAAATTACATTTGTCTCATACAAGCAACATATTTTCAATTTCATTTTTCATTTAAAAATATTCCAATGTTAACATATAACTACACTATAATACTGGCATACTGCTCATTGCAACGGCAACATCCTTCCCGAATCCGGTCCTTCCGACAAACGACTTCGTTTGAAATGTCACCTAAATATACATGATCAAAAAAAAAAAATCGAGTTCCAACAGTGTTAGAGACCATCAATTGAATAAACAATTTTATTGCCTTCATGAGTTCTTATGAAGTTGCTCTAAAACTTACAGAATTTCAAGATGATTTAAGAATGTATAAAACTATATCCCAAAATTGGTTAGTTCCCAAATATTTTCAAAATTTGCATAAAACATCATTTTAGCAACTAGCATGGTGCGATCGTATTTTAATCATGGGTTGGTGGAGCACTAATATCAGCACGGGGAGTTTTCGCTATACCTTACAATTTTACATGCCAATTTAGTCAAATGCCACTGACATGCTAATGAATCATTACCTTATCTTTTTATAATATTCGCATGTGGATTTAGATTTACTAAACACCTTTCTTACAAAATTAATGCTTAAACTTTCAATCTAGTTTGTTTTATATATGCGAAAATAAATTAATGTGTCGTTCTAACTCATAATTAATATTGAATTTCTATTATTTTATTATTAAAACTTAGAATCACCGTCTCTTAAATTTTTATATTAAAAAAAACAATCTATCTATATATATAAAAAAAAGTTTTCTTCTTCTTAGACCATCCACATAGGATGCCACGTCAGAAAGTCAAAGGTTGTCGTCGCGCCACGTGTCTCTGCATTCAAAACACACCACTTTGTTAAATGAATATATTTCTTCGCATTTTCATACATACAAGTAGTATGTAACTGACACTTTAATGCACATCAATAAGCGCTTATATGTATATAAAGAGATCCATCGCAACCACTACATATCCTGACAATACTCTAAGATCTTTTTAAAACAATTTTTAGTTATGGTCAAGAGATAAAACATAGAAGAGGCTCACAGCGCATCTAACATTATCGACGCCGCCTTAACTTCAGAAATATTTTTATCACTATTTTATAAATATATTCTTAATTTAAATATTTAAAGATTAGATGAAAAAAATTATAAGAAAGATCTTCTTTTACTATCATTTTGAGATGTTAATATATTCATATTTTAGATTTACAAAGAATTTTAGTACAAATATCGAAAAGTATATATAGTTATTCTATTAACTAACCTGTACTATATCGTAATAAATAATTTTAAAATAATAGTTAATTTAATATATATTTTGCTGATTTATAATATTTTTGTACATAATAATATATGGTCGTATAAGTTCTGTTTGTGCATAATATTTTATAGCCAGATTGAAATTTCATGTAAGTATAAATATATAATCATCAAAGCGTACTATTCCTCCGTTTATTTGGTATGTTTTATATTTGCTTTAATTTATCTCTAGCAAATTACTGACATTACATAAAACAAAAATAAATCTTCAAATATAACATAAATATATATAAAAACAACAACAACAAGTACTAATAGTAGCAATGACATTGTCCTTAACAACTACAAACTATATTTTTAGTGACTAAAATTATCTCAAAGTTAAAACTTCATTTTCCACAGTATTAGATACGCTGACGTGGTAATTGAAAACTCAATCTCATTCTCTTAACATAATCACACTTACAACCAACTGAAGAAGAAAATTTACACAAAATTATGTATTTTATAAAAACTAATACATTGAATTTCGCGCGTAGCGCGGACATGCCCTAGTATATATATATATATATATATATATGATGTCTAGATCAAATGTAAGTTTGGGTTTACAAAATTTTGATACCACTTTTTTTTGTCACAGCACAAAATTTTTATACCACATATATAGAAATTTAGGACTTTTTTTCTTTTTCTCAAAATCATTTGGATACTGCTAAATTTACCAAGTGTCTTTTCTTTATGGATTCCTAATCATGTTAATATGTCAAATCTAAAAATTCATTGCCATATAATAAATCCAGTAGTGACCGTTTTGATCATCAATGCATCCAATTTTGATATTAATTATGCTATCCTTAGCCGACTTAATTGAACACTGGCATTTTGGCAGCCAATAAAGCAAACAAATTGCAGAATTTTAAATGTGACTTATAACTATAACGCAGTTGAGCAAGTACATGAATTGAACACAGGCATTTTGGCAAGTACATGAATTGCCATCTCTAACTGTCACGCAGTTGAGCTCTCATCAAGATTTACTTTGCTCACCATATTATCTTGTCTTTTAGTATAGATCAAAAGGTGATGTAAAAAAAAAAAAGTATAGATCAAAAGGTTTGTTTATTTTTAGTTCAAATAATAAAAAGTAACTAAATTAATTGATTATTATTAAAAATTATTAAAAAAATTTATCCAAAATATTTAAATTGTCCATACTTTTATCCCAATGATCCGAATCATTTAAATCATCAAATATTTTTGGGCTTTTTGCAAGATTGACTCAAAACTCAGAGTCAAACCTAAAACTAACCCATGCTTTTCTTGAATTTTTCTTTTGTCCTATTCATCCCACAAGTTCATGATATTCACGAAAATGCCATCAATTTTTTTTTTTTTTTTTTTTT
>NC_027756.1:10582204-10585377 GCF_000695525.1 Brassica oleracea var. oleracea | reverse complement strand
AGCAACATCGCTGAATCTATTAATTCCGCTCTGAAGCGAGCTAGAGGATTTCCGGTTCAGTTCCTGTTGGAGTTCATAAGGGAGAAGCTAGGAAAGTGGTTTTGGAAAAGGAGAGAAGATGCTTTGAGTCTCCCAACTCAACATAGTCGAGGTGTTGAATACTTGCTTGCTGTTCGATCGGAGATAGCGGATACGATGACGGTACAACCAATTGATGGATGGCGATTCTTTGTGAAAGGTGGGAAAATGGACTGTGTGGTTGATTTGGAACATGGAAAGTGTGATTGTGGTGTCTATGCAGTGGAGAAAATACCTTGCTCTCATGCTATAGCTCATGGAACATCTGTTGGTTTGCATATCTCCACACTTGTATGTCCAGTGTACTCAAAGGTTTTTCTGTTTGCAGGATACTCAGAGAATATATATCCTTGTGTTGGTCAACAAGTTGAGGAACACACATGTTTTCCTCCGGAAGTAAAACGTGGTACGGGAAGACAGAAGAAATCAAGATGGCAATCTTGGTTGGAGCTATCCAGGATGAGAGGACGCAAACCCCGGGAGCAACACAGGGCTTATAGATGCTCAAAATGCAAGGAAACTGGCCATACGAAACCACAATGTAAGTCGTCCAGTGTTTAGTCTTCCAGAAGACCTTCAGTTAAGTCGTCCAGAAGGTCGTCCAGTTAGTCGTCCAGGGTTTTTTCTTCCAGAAGACCTTCAAGTTTGTCGTCCAGTGATTAGTCTTCCAGAAGACCTTCAATTAAGTCGTCCAGAAGGTCGTCCAGTTAGTCGTCCAGGGTTTTTTCTTCCAGAAGACCTTCAAGTTAGTCGTCCAGTGATTAGTCTTCCAGAAGACCTTCAATTAAGTCGTCCAGAAGGTCGTCCAGTTAGTCGTCCAGGGTTTTTTCTTCCAGAAGACCTTCAAGTTAGTCGTCCAGTGATTAGTCTTCCAGAAGACCTTCAATTAAGTCGTCCAGAAGGTCGTCCAGTTAGTCGTCCAGGGTTTTTTCTTCCAGAAGACCTTCAAGTTAGTCGTCCAGTGTTCAGTCTATGTACAAAAAATTTGTGTTATGAACTAGGGGTGGGCGTTCGGGTACCCGTTCGGGTTCGGGTCGGGTATTTCGGATTTTCGGGTATTTCGGTATAGAGGTGTAGAACCCGTTCGGATATTTCTGTACTTCGGGTCGGGTTCGGGTATTTTTAGTTCGGATTCGGTTATTTCGGATCGGGTTCGGATATTTAGATTTTGAAAAAAAAAATTAAAATTTTCATTTTTCAAGTTTTTTGTATTTAAAAATATAACTTTCAGTTAACTAATTTTTTATTTTTAATAGATTGAATGGTTAATAGATTTGGACATAATATTTTAAAACTAAAAAGACATTAATTTAGTTATTTTTTAAAATTTTGGATGTAACTTTTTGTTAATTTTTGAAATAAAAAACTTTACATGCATTTTAAGTGAATAGCAAATCATTTTTTCCGTAATTATATGTATATCATATGAACTTAAAGTATGTGTAGTATCAATATAAATATTTTATATAAAATGAAGTTAGTCGTCCAGATTTTTTTCTTCCAGAAGACCTTCAAGTTAGTCGTCTTGTGTTTAGTCTTCCAGAAGACCTTCAATTAAGTCGTCCAGAAGGTCGTCCAGTTAGTCTTCCAGAGTTTTTTCTTCCAGAAGACATTCACGTTAATCGTCCAGTGTTCAGTCTATGTACTAAAAATTTGTGTTATGAACTTATCTGTGTCAACTTCTTTGTCAAATTGCACTACCAAACAAATTTGAGATGGTCTTGCCCTTTATATTATCCGAAATATGGTTACAAAAGGTCACTGCTCAGAAGACATTCCAGACTACTTATAGTTAAGTCGTCAAACATTCCAGACGACTTAACTGTAAGTCTTCTGCGCAGAATATAGTTACAAAATAGGGATCAAGTTCAAATACAAAATAAGGATCAATTTCAAATACACACATCAGCCTAATCTATCATACAAAATAATCTAAAGTGGCAAGTTTATCACCCGTCATACTTACCCAGGATGTCATCCATGTCCTTGTTTTCAAACTCATGCACGTCAGGAAGCTCTTGAAATATATCCACCGCCATCTTATCCCTCATACTCTTCCCGTTGGGCTTAGTAAAGTCTTTTTTACTAAACTCTATCCCAAGAGCATGACATTCAATGTACTTTAGAGTGTACACGCCACAATCACCAGCTCGGGCCGGAGGTATATTGGTCGGTCTCTCATATGTGAATGGCTCCAGGCTGTATTTGGCACGTACTTCGTCTGAGGAAGCGCACTCAACAAGCAGATAAGGTACCATGTAGAGAAAAAGGCTCCATTACCACATCGAGTCCTTCTGGGGAGATACTGGAACAAATGTTGTCAAAGACGACTATGTGCCTCTTAGGGATCGATATCCAAATAGCAATCCAATGACTGTCGGCGAAGTTTACTGGCGCATAGATATCATCAATATCCGTCCCCCAAACCTTGTTCGATTGGCAAAATGATAGTATAGTGCCTGCATAATAATTCCACGCCCCACCAGGGAGTCTTCTTCCTAAACCGTTGTGATCGGGCTTCGAGTCCATAAAATCCTTGAAGTTGGAAGTCCATTGCTGAGCAAAGAGATGATCAAGGAAGCACATTCTCTCGCTCCTGAAATGTTGTGGGTTAGCGTTGTACCTCTTCCTCAGCACATTAATCCAAGCATCAATATGCTGCATATAAAATAGAGTACAAGTCAGAAGATATCAGACGACTTAGTGGTAAGTCATCTACTAGAATACTTACCAGACGACTTACAAGTAAGTCGTAGACGAATTAAGTCGTCTGATAATTCGTCTACGTAGAAGACTTACCAGACGACTTACAAGTAAGTCATCTACGTCATAGCAGAAAACTTACACAATCCTCCAGCCACTCTAGGGAGGTTCGGGGGATTTGATACCACCAAGTTCTACTTTTACGTGGTTTTTTATCGAGAGTTGTTCTATAATGACTGTAAACAGAAAATGTTGAAAAGCAATCAGGTTTTATGGGAAAATCAAGCTATTATGTGAAAAGCAAGTTATTATGGGAAAAGGAAACACTTACGGACAAGATTTCAACCAATCAGCGAGCTCCTTCAACTTCGTCTTGTCAATTGGTGCAAAAG
>NC_027756.1:10581057-10581939 GCF_000695525.1 Brassica oleracea var. oleracea | reverse complement strand
CTGCGGGCACAGCTGCGGGCACAGCTGCGGGCACATTTGCGGGCACATCTGCGGGCACATCTGGACTTTTATCCTCCGCTAAGTTCTTCCTTCCCGCGTTCGTCCCATTGACACTTTCACTCGGCAATATACAAGATGGGTTTACACAATAATAACCAAAGATCCATTTCAAACAATAATAACCAATGAATGTCTTCAAACATGAAACAAAATACATATATAAAATTCATACACTATAAACAAAGCACACATGTTCTGACATACAAGAAACAAAGCAAATGCAACTTTTCAATTCTTATTCTTAAGACTTTGTCTAGTCAATATCTTGTTTTGAGAGGATTCGTTACTAACCCCGGGTTCGAGCGTCGGTTTAGGTGAAGAGGTAGTGTTTTGAGATGATGTCCCTTTCCGTTTTGTGGTGATACCAACCTTCTTCTCCACAGCTTCCACCCTTTCCAACAGATACTTGATCTCCTTAAGGCACATCCCAAACCCTTTCCTCATGGCATCAGCTATGTCCTTGAACACGGTTTTAATATCCTCTTTGGTTAACCCACCAACAGTCGTAGTCATCTCTTCACTAGCCTCTGCAGCTGCCTCTTCACTAGCTTCAGCAGGTGCCTCTTCACGAGCTTTCTTCCGAGGTCTTGGACTGTCTTCCTTCACTACCTTTTTCTTCGCTGGACTCACAACCGCCGGCTTTGTATTGACCCAAGTACCGGTGAATTCCCAGCAATCCATGGTCCACTTCCACGGTTTCTTCACAAACATGAGTTTAATTATGTTCTCCGCGAGCGTGTCCTCAACATCAAAATCCCATTTTGGAAACATTTGACCCATGTCCTTCAGAACAAAGTTGATCACCCTAGTCTGCAGTAAATA
>NC_027756.1:10580221-10580389 GCF_000695525.1 Brassica oleracea var. oleracea | reverse complement strand
CCTTAAACGCGACTCTCCCCCATGGATAATTCTCAAACCGTTCTAGCTCCATCACTAGCCTTGCCAGACTAACCCGTGTAGGGGTTGAATACTTTCTCCTTTCAATGTATCCAGTGAAGAAGGCAAGGTACGCGAGCCGCTTGCGATCATCCCGAGACCACCCTTCGC
>NC_027756.1:10579510-10580037 GCF_000695525.1 Brassica oleracea var. oleracea | reverse complement strand
AGCTGGAAACCGAGCATGTAGTGAACCAGCCTTGAAGCCCAATCAAATCCCAGCTCTTGGAACTTGATGAAAACTCCCAACTTCGACTCCTTCAGCTCTTCATATTCGTCATCATGAAGAGCTTTCTTTAAAGCAGCATGCAACGTCCAACAAGTATGATACGAAATGCTATGCACTGCGGGGGGCTCTTTCCGTAATGTATATATCCTACGGGGGAGTTCTGGCATCTCCATTTTTTTTGGCCTGCAAAACAATCAAAGACAACCATCTCAAACAATCAAAGACTTATAATTAAGTCGTCTGGCAAGTTTTCCAGCTGAAAGACTTATAATTAAGTCGTCTGGAAGACTTTTCGGACGACTTAATTATAAGTTTTCCAACTTTTTCCTCAATCAATCACTCGACAGTAAGAGATATAACTTACCGGCGGCGGAGTTCAACGAGACACTTCTGAGAGAATGCGCGCTAGGGTTTCCTCTGGGATCTTAAATAGAGGAAGCGGCTGTGAGAACGGTGGTGAGAACGAC
>NC_027756.1:10554563-10579438 GCF_000695525.1 Brassica oleracea var. oleracea | reverse complement strand
GGGTTTTCTGATTTTCGATAAACAGTGAAAAGAAAACACCCTATATATGGCCCGTAAATAATCCAGTTAGGTTTAAAAGTACATTGTAAAATTAAAGGTTTGGTCCGGTTTGGAAGACTTACTAGTAAGTCGTCTGTTGAATACTGTACATCAGACGACTTACCCAGACCCTAAATTTAACCCCGAAACTAAATTGACTAAATTAACTAACTAACCACGTTATAAACCCGTAGATATACTTAAATAGTGTTTACTATACACAGAAATAAAAACACTTAGGTAAATTTTAAAGTTTTCAAAAAAACATTTATGCATTTCAAAATCTAACCCTAAGAACACATACATGGTTGTGGTGCATTAGATAAATCAAACTGAACTAAGATCGCATACAAGCAATATTAATGACTGACCAAAGAAACTAATACCAGATATTATGCAATGCCACACAAGGTCTAAGGAGATGAAGTAAGTATTATTCAAATCAAGAAACCGAAAAAAGTTGGGAGCTTTAGTGTAACTGAAGCTTAATAAATAAAGCTTTCTAGTAAGTCGTCTGGAATGTCGTCTGGGCAGACGACTTACCGGGGTTAGAAACGTAAAAACATTTCGTTTTTTTTGTTTGTTCACAAGGGGTTGGTTGTAATTTCAATAGCCTTTTAGGTTACTTTTGCATTTGATTCAAGTTTGGGTTAACCTTGGTGTTTGAAATCAAGTTGTGAGTCTTATTTGACAATTTTCCCAATATTTTTATCCAAACAAATTGAAATTTCCTTAGTATCGAACCTGTAAATTTCCAAACAATATTTTTATCAATAGCCTTTTAGGTTACTTTTGCATTTGATTCAAGTTTGGGTTAACCTTTGCATATTCTCTTCTTTTATTCGTGGTGTAAAGGTATATATATTTTCAAATATAGAATCGCGCATGTTAAATAAGCAAAACTATGAAAAGTTACAAATTTTCACGCTTTATAAGTTGCACTCCCAAATGAGTATCTTTTCTTAAAATATGGTGTAGCGTATAAATAAGGTTAACAGAAAATCCGACTAAAAGAAAGATCCACCAGTCCAGACTGGAACAGAGAATCAGCAAACAAGCGAGTAGATAAATCAACGTTAGGACATACAGCTGCTGAGTTTTCGGAGGGCCGAAGGACCTGGTTGAAGTCTCCAAGAACAACTCAAGGTTTCCCTATAGAGTGTTGATCCGAGGCTATAGATATAAGGTCACACCAGAGCTCCCTTCTTTCTGCTTCATCTGTTGAGGCATACACAAAGGAAACTAACACAGGCGTGGTGAAAGTAGGCAACTTGACTTCACAGCAAATCAACTGAAGAGACTTGAAGAAGACATCCATCTGCACACTAGGGTGCCAAGTTATCCAAAATTTTCCTAAATCCGAGAATGCATAGTTATTATCATACAACCATCCAGGTAAAACTGCATTCAAAAATTTCTTTTGCTTTTCTTGCTGTACATGGGTCTCAATTAAGCTCCCAAAAAGAAAACCACTACTCCGAATCCATTTTTTAAAACCATTCCGATGCGATAATTTGTTAAAATCACGCACGTTCCACCAAAAAATTATTCATGTACACATGAAAAAAAATTCGTGGTTTTTGGGGCCTTTGCCCCGACCCCCTCTGGATCTGCGCTTTGTTCGTACAGGTATATATTAACCTTCTTCAACATCAGAGTCTGAAGAAGCCACATCAGAAGAATCAGACTCGACCTCCGACACAGAAGAAGCTCCTCACTCCTTACTGGACTCATCAAGAACAGATGAAGCAGTTTTCGAGAAGGACTTTAACCCCGGGTCTGAAGGGATCTCATTACCCGCTGGTAGAGGGTGGTGATCAATTTCTTTGCCCTTTTGGTCAGCCGTGAAAGAGGGGTAATTTCATGTCTTTCCCTTCTGTTGAGTTTGGTTGCTAGAGGGCCTGCCATGGATAGGTTCATATCGTCGCTTCTGCGTGTATTTATGCTTCTGCTCTCTGCTCTTGTGGTTATGGCCCTTTGACCTGGGGCAAGCATCAGATAGGTGAGCAGTGGACTTGCATCCCTCACAGGTAACTGGAGCAGCAGAGCAACGTTTGATTGTGTGACCAATCTCTTTATAGTGACTGCATACTGGAGGCATCCAGGGACTAGAGACCGCCACTCGAGCAATATCACCAGAATCAAACTGAACGTTGACAGCTTCAGGTAGGGGTTTTCTCGAATCGATGATCGTTAGAACCTTTGCAACATCCAAGATAGTTTTATTTGCAGTGGCTGGGTGCAAGTATTTGGGGTGTTCAACTAAGCCAGCTATGCGCTCTAGGCCATCTTCGTTGAAGACCTGAAGCGGAATGTTGCGAAGCTCGAGCCAGATGGGAGCGGAAGTGAGAGCAGGCTTTTCAGGCAGAAAACCCGGTTCCCAGTGAGATACAAACATAGTTTGCCCTTCAAACTGCCAGAGCCTCTGAGTTATAACGTGATTCCTAGTTTCTGCATTCGGAATACGAAATAAGTATGTGTAGCCTTCGAGTTTGGAGAAAGTGATGTCGCGAAACCGTTTACTCTAGATACCATTTGCAATAGTGTGAATGAGACCTTGAGCCGGAGGGTCTGAGTAGAATTAACCAATGACGAAGCATTCCCAAACTTTCATTTTTTTCTCAATGACTGAATTTGGAATTTGCACACATAGTTCTCCGGAGGGAAGCGTGAACGGTTCTCCCTTCTTTTCCAGTTTCTTGCCTTTACATTTGAATAGCCCTACCCACTCATCACTGGGTTTAACAGCAGGGGGAGTCAAGGTATTTTTCAGGACCTTCTCTGTAGTTTTCGGAGTGGTATCTCCTTGAACTTGCGATTCAGGGTTCACCACAGCGGCGGGTAGCGCATATTTTGGTGTCGTTGTCTCAGAAGAGACCACAACTGTGGGTTTTGCAGAGCTTGGAGCGGCATCACCTAGGTCTTGTGATTCTGGGTTGGCCACCACGGCGGAGAGCGCAGATTTAGGTGTCGTAATTTCAGAAGAGACCGCAACAATGGACTTTGCAGAGCTTGGAGCGGCAGCGCCAATGTCTTGCAATTCTGGGTTCACCACCACGGCAGGAAGCGCAGACTGATTTATCGAAGTCTCCTGAGTGATTCCAACAAATTCTTTGGTAGGGGTTGACGAAATCTCATCGTTGTCCGTAAGGTCAAGATCGATTGCGCCATTTTCAATTTGCCATGTAGTGTTGTGCTCCAAAAGCAGATCTGAAAAGGGGATTGTGTCCGAGCCAGCTATATCAGCGGCTGCAAGGTCACAATTAATCGGGGAGGAACTAGCAGTAGACTGGGCAATTTGCTGCTTGTTATCGCCGGAAGTTTGAGTCGAGGATGATGGCGAAGTGGTGGCGGACCTTCCTGGTGAGGATTTCTTGGCCTTCTTCTTCTTCTTTGTCGTCATGATGAAAGGGAGAGATGACGGCGGGATTGGAACAGGGTTCCGACGCCTAGAGAGACATCGGAGGTGAGCAGCGAAAGAACTCAGGACTTAACGGTCGGGAATCGCCAGGAGAGAGAATCGACAGGAGAGAGAAAGAAAAACCGATCGAGAGACTTTTTCTTCAAATTTTTGGCTATGCTTCAAAAGGCGCCTTGAACCAATTGCAAAAAAAACTCGATCGTGTCTTAGTCAATGAAGAATGGCTGCAACTATACCCCATCTCACTTGCTATTTTTGATGAACCAGCCTTCTCTGGTCATGCCTCCATGTCTCTCTCTTTAAACTCTGGCGCTCCTAAGCAAAAGAAGCCTTTTCGCTTCTTCAACTATCTGCTGCAGAATGAAGCTTTTCTGGATATCGTAGCAAGTCATTGGTTCTCGTTCAGCATCAGAGGTTCAGCTATGTTTCGACTGGCCAGAAAATTAAAAACATTGAAAAAGGTGATTAGGGAATTCAGTAAGCAAAATTATTCTGACATCTGACATCGAGAAGAGAGTTATGGAGGCTTCTGAGGCTTTATCATCAGCTCAAATCCGCACTCTAAATGATCCATCTATTGCAAATGCTCAATCTGAGATGGCTCTTCAGGAGAAATGACAAACATTATCCAATGCGGAGGAATCTTTCTTCCACCAGCGTTCGAGAGTCACTTGGATATCAGTTGGAGATAGGAACACTCCTTATTTTCATCGAATGGTGAATGCAAGACAGTATATCAATCACATTCACTATCTAATTGATGAGGATTGGGTGCGCCATGAATCTCAAGATGAGATCCAAAACCTATGTGTCAGCTACTTCACAAACCTTCTGGGAAAGCCAGTGGAGCCTGCTCTGTTCATTCAAGAAGACATAACATCTCTGTTGAATTTTTCCTGCTCTCCATCTCAGCAAGCTGACTTAATTTCTCCTTTCACTAGTGAGGATATCCGTTCAGCGTTCTTCTCCCTCCCTCACAATAAAGCTAGTGGCCAAGACGGATACACTCCTGATTTCTTTATGAGTTACTGGTATGTGGTAGGAGGAGAAGTCACTGCTGCTGTGGCTGAATTCTTCAACTCCGGTCACCTCCTCAAGCATATGAATGCCACCAACCTTGCGCTCATTCCTAAAATCCCAAACGCTTCAAAGAATTCAGATTTCAGGCCGATATCATGTTTAAATACTACTTATAAGGTGATCTCGAAGCTCTTATATGATCGTTTGAAGGAATCTTGAACTCAGTTATAGGTCAATCCCAATCATCTTTTCTTCTGGGCCGCCTCCTCTCTGAGAACATTATCCTGGCCACCAAGATTGTCCATGGGTACAATACAAACAACGTCGACCCGAGTGGAATGTTAAAAGTTGATCTTAGAAAAGCTTTTGATACTTTGAGATGGGACTTTGTAATTGCTGATCTGCGTGGTATTAACATCCCAGAGCTATACATGGCTGGATCTACGAATGTATCAGCTCTGCGTCATTCTCTATCTCTGTCAACGGCCACACCGGGGGCTTCTTCAAGAGTACACAGGGACTTCGTCAGGGCGACCCACTCTCTCCATACTTATTTGTGCTCGCCATGGAGGTTTTCTCCAGCCTTTTGCGATCTAGATACAATTCTGGGTATATAAAATACCACCCAAAAACGGAGAACTTGGGCATATCTCATCTCATGTTTGCAGATGACGTCATGATGTTCTTCGACGGTGGAAGCTCATCGTTGCATGGTATCGCTGAAACTCTGGACGACTTTGCAAGCTGGTCTGGTCTTAGTATGAACAAGGATAAAACACAATTGTTTCACGCGGGTTTAAGCGAAGAGGAAACCAGTTCGCTCACTGCCTATGGTTTCTCACATAGCTCACTCCCAATCCGCTACTTGGGCCTCCCCCTAATGCACATAAAACTTAAAATTGCGGAGTACTCGCCCCTTCTTGATAAGCTTAACAGAAGATTCAACCTCTGGGCCACGAAGTCGCTATCTTTTGCAGGCCGTTGTCTCTTAATCAAGACAGTCATTTCAGGAACCGTTATTTTCTTGATATCTACTTTTCTACTCCCCAAGGGCTGTATTAAAAGAATTGAATCATTATGCTCTCACTTCCTTTGGTCAGGGACAGTTGATAGACGTGCTAATGCAAAGGTCTCATGGAGCATCGTGTGCCTACCGAAAGCAGAGGGCGGTCTCGGCCTTAGAAACTTTCGAATCTGGAATCTAACCCTTCTACTGCGTTTTGCTTGGCTCCTGTTTGCAGGTACCATCTCACTATGGGTGGCTTGGCATCAATACCATAATTTCCCAACCTTCTATAGCTTCTGGTCTCAGGGAGAATCATCCCACATGTCCTGGAATTGGCGCTGCATTCTTCGCCTGCATGATCTGGTCTCTAGATTCCTCATAAGCGACGTGAACAATGGTTGCACAACGAGCTTTTGGTTTGACAATTGGAACCCTCTAGGCCCTCTCGTAAAAGTATTTGGAAGGGATGGGACTCGAAGGCTAATAATTCACTTAAACGCATCCGTTGCGAATGCTTGCAATGAGCATGGTTGGAGGTTACCACATCCACGAACGGATCAGGAGGTCTCTCTTCACGCTTTTCTCACAGTCTTCCCCATTCCAATGGTCGACCGGGGCCCCGACAGGTTTGGATGGTCTACAAACGGAGAGCTTAATCATACTTTCTCATCCACCAAGACATGGGAAGTGATACGTCTGCGTAGGGGTGGGCGTTCGGATACCCATTCGGGTTCGGTTCGGATCTAATCGGGTTTTGGGTTTTCGGGTTTAAAGATTTCAGCCCCATTCGGGTATTTCTAAATTTTGGTTCGGGTTCAGTTCGGATCTTTGCGGGTTCGGTTCGGATTCGGATAATCCATTTAAATTATTTTTAAAATTTTAATATTCATTATATGCTTAAAATTATTCAAAATCTATAAAACAAAATAATATATTACATATAAATTTGTATAATATATGTCAAAATGCCTAAAATTAACATATAAATTGGTTTGATTTGAATATTTGGATTGAAAATCAATAGATATTTCAAGCATTTTGGTGTTTTGAATATATTTTAGCTATTTTAGACATTTACTTTTGACTATTTATGTATATTTTCAAGTATTTTAGAGAACTTAAAAGTATATTATATATTTTGGATGTTTTTAACATATATTAAATATAAAATTAAGTAATATATTTAGGTATATAAATCTATTTCGGTTACATTCGGGTACCCGAGATACTTCAGTTTGGGTCGGGTTCGGTTTCGGTTCTTTAGATATCAAAATTTTGAACCCGTCGGATATTTGATCAATTTCGGTTCGGGTTTGGTACTACTTTTTTGGATCGGGTTCGGTTTGGTTCTTCGGATCCGGGTTTTTTGCCCAGCCCTACGTCTGCGTGCCCCTCCCCATATTTTCGCAAACCACATTTGGTTCAGTGAAGCAACGCCCAAGCATGCTTTCCATATGTGGGTCACAAATCTGAATAGGCTCCCAACCCGCTCTCGCCTTGCGGCTTGGGGTATGCAAATTCAGACATCGTGTTGTATATGTTCTACTCAGCCGGAAACTAGGGACCATATATAATGCTCTCTTGCCCGTATGCTGAGGTCCTTTGGTCTGAATCTCGCCGTAGATTCAGAGACACGGTCCCAGTCTTTACCAACTGGCCCGACCTCGTGCTGTGGACATCTTCGTCTTCGAATGGTAGTTCAAGCACTGTTTTACAACATCTGGAAACAAAAAAACAACATGCTGCACAATCAAGCCTTAGTCCCCCTACGGCAACATTCCGGGAAATTGATCGACATATCATCAGTTCTATTTATGCTTTTCGAAAGCGTAAGAAGTTCACCAACCTAATTGCAAGATGGCTCATCTGACCCTTCACTTGATTTGCTCATGGTGATGTCTCAAGTTGTATTAAATTTGCTTTGTTTTTTACCTTTTTTTTGGACAGAGCCTCTTTTGTATAGATTTACTACTCATGTAGAACAATCTCTTATCATTTATGAAATTAGCAGTCTTAGCAAAAAAAAAAAAAAAATCCGACTAAAAACATGTAGAAAAATAATGACATACATGAACAAAATTGTTGCACCTATCGTACGTGGGCCTTTTCGGTTTCCTATTTTGGACAATGATAGCAAATCCAAAAACGATGTGTTATATTTATGTCAAAACATAACCAAATTGAACGGTGACGAGCCGCTGCTGATTCAGCCACCACGCACTGCGTTTTGCTGACGCTTGCAACCGCCAACGCCTCCATACGTTAATTAATTAGGTTCATACACTGTTTTTTTTAATCCTAGCAAGAAACCCATTTAAAAATAGTTTATTCATTATTTGACTTAAATTCCGACATATTTGTTTTCAAAAATGATATTTTTCATTTTAGTATAATGTTGCAATACCAAATCTAAATATATTTTTATTCGTTTATAGCATTATATCAATCTTAACTAGCATGGATAAACTAGTAAATGAATACTAATTTTACCTATAAAACTAAAAACATGCGTTTATGAGAATAATTTAAAACATATGATTCCTCTCTTTTTAAAAAAAAAATAATTCAATAAAACAGAAAAAAGATAAAACTTTTGGTTTTCAAAAAAAAAAAGAATTGGATAGGAAAATATGGGAGGAAAATGGAGGACACAACCAAATAATATTTTGACAGGTAAAGTAGGTTTAATTGTTAGTAATTTTTAGCTGAGCTTAGAAACAATAGTTGATTTATTTCTATGTTTAATTTGATAGTTTAACAGAAAGATCTCTTAAATAGATCATTTTCAAGTTTTGATCATATATATCACAAGGAAGAAAATGACCAAAATATTTCATTTAATAGGTAAAATGACATTAATACCTTAGATATATAAAAAATTAAAAAAAATTAAAAAAAATAATTTTTTTTATAGTTTTAGATTCAATGATTTCAAATTCGAACTTTTTTATCAAATTTTTTTTTTCATTTTTTTTTTGTAATTCGAAAATACTTTTTGAAACTATTTTCAAAATTTTTTATTTTCAAATTTTTAATATTTATTTTTTTATTTTATAAAATTTTAAATCTCAATCCCAAATCTCCATCCTTAACTCTAAATCTTAAAGTTTAGATTAGTTAATCCTATGAGTATAATTGTATATATAATTTTTGAATGAAATATTTTGGTCATTTTAATCCTTATAGTCTATATTTGTGACATAAATTATTTTTAGTGTTTAGGGTATTTCCCTAGTTTAATCAGAATAATAATTAGTCCTTCAAAAAAAAAAATCAGAATAATAATTCAACAATAAAAAAAACAAAAACGCACAAGGAAGAAGACAGAAATGGCACGTGCGAAAGAGTCGGATGGCACGTGTGATCAGTAGTCCTCTTACCCTTTTAGAAAAGGCAAAAAAAGGCACGTGCGAAAGAGTCGGATGGCACGTGTGGGCATAAGTAGTCTTACCCTTTTATTTCCTTCTCCTTATTCCAGATTCGATGATTTCCACTCCCCCTTGGCTTTTAAGCTCTATATCTCTCCTATATATACATCTTTGAATCTCCCACTGACGGCGCTGCAAATCCCTAGATTGATTTCATAAACCTAAAAGAAGAAGAAGGAGAAGAGAATTGGTCCAACAGTATTTTCCTTTCGTTGAAAGAGATTTGATAGCGATTTGATATTAATCATTTGATGCCGTGAAATTCTGATTTAAAAAAAATCCAGGTAATCCATCCTTCCTTCCCTTGATTGGTAATCTTTTAATACATAATCTTTGCCTTTGTGTATTCGGTTTGATTGAGATAAAAAAAAAAAAAAAAAAAAGTCAGTCGTATCCTTGTTCGAGAAAAAAACATGAGATCGACTTGAAAATTGAAGAATTCTGTTTATTCCGTTGTGTGTTTCTGTTTGGTTGATTGAACTCCCCAATGACCATCACATAGCTTGGCTTAAACGTCTCATAAACGAACGCTCAGGTTTAATTAACGATTAATAAAGCATTGGGACTCGCGTGTTTATTATTATTTCGTTTGTTTTGTTATTTAGCAAAAAGATGGATTGCTGCTACCTTAATACGTTGGTGGAGGTTGACAATTAATTAACTCTGTGGTTGAGAGAGCAAGTGTTCGAACAAAGCTGCTACCTTTGGTTTTGGAACTTTTAATTTGAGAAATGGATCGTTGCGATACCTCAGGATTTGTAAGCGGAGGTGGAGATGCTCATAAAGTTTACTAACTCGTATTACTACACTGCTGCTGTGGCCTAGTCTCACTTTACCCCCCCCCCCCTTGGCTTCTCCCTCCTTTGCTTTGGTCTTTCTCTTGACAAAGTTTTCACATTTTCCTAGTTGTGACCATGGATGCCAGATTCCACAACACTGGTTTTGCTGCTAGCTCCTCACCCAATGTATTTAATATCTTGGGCCGTTCCCTTCACGTCCAAGAAGTAGAGGAGGCCGCTGATACTACTCTGCGTCTTGATTCCCTTGCCTCTAATACCAAGGGTATCAAAAGAAAATGGAATCTGATCGATGGATCAAAGGCTCAGGAAGCCGATTCTTTGCTCTCCTTGAGGCTTGGTCACTCTTCAAGCTCTTCTGATAGCAAAGGGAGTTCCCCAACTGATTCAATGTCTTTATCTTCTCCCAAAGAAATCGAGGAGGCCTCCTCCTCCATGGATCTTGACCTCGACTTTACCCTCCATCTTGGCAACGATAAACCAGCTAATCTGAAAATGAAAGGGTTGCAAGTTCCCTCCCCACAATTTGATCTTGAATTGAGTCTCTCTGGTGGAGGAGGGTCCTGTCAATCTGAGATCACTGCGGTCCAGCAGCAGCAGGGGAACCAATTTCCAACTCTTTTGGACATGTTACGTGCATCTAATGAAGGATCCACATCATGTGGTGGATGGAGACCAGGGTTTGCATCATCACCTGCATTGCAAGCTTCATCAAGCAAAGAAACGAGCTCCTTCCTAGCTCATGCCCCAAAGAAGCTAATCATTCCTGCTGCGGACCTGTCCTCTAGCTCGGCAACAACACCAATAAGCTCGGGTACATTTACTTCCGATTTAACTCAGCAGCTGAAACCACAGCATAAGAGTTCTTCTTCTAGTTCCAAGTTATGTCAAGTTGAAGGATGTCAAAAGGGGGCAAGAGGCGCGTCTGGCCGTTGCATTTCCCACGGCGGTGGACGTAGATGCCAGAGACATGGTTGCCACAAGGGCGCTGAAGGTCGAACTGTCTACTGTAAAGCCCACGGAGGTGGCCGAAGATGTGAGTTTCTCGGATGCACCAAAAGCGCTGAAGGCCGTACTGACTTCTGTATAGCTCATGGAGGTGGTCGAAGATGCAGCCATGAAGATTGCACACGAGCTGCTAGAGGAAGGTCAGGGCTCTGTATTAGGCACGGTGGAGGGAAGAGATGCCAAAGAGAGGACTGCACGAAGAGCGCTGAAGGGCTTTCGGGACTCTGCATCTCTCATGGAGGTGGTCGTCGATGCCAGTCTAGCGGATGCACGAAAGGAGCGCAAGGGAGCACTATGTTCTGCAAAGCACACGGTGGTGGGAAACGGTGCACGCACCCGGGTTGCACCAAAGGCGCGGAGGGAAGCACGCCGTTCTGTAAAGGACATGGAGGAGGTAAAAGATGCGCGTTTCAAGAGGGTCATCCTTGCTCCAAGAGTGTTCATGGAGGTACTAATTTCTGCGTGGCTCACGGCGGTGGTAAGAGATGTGCGGTTCCTGAATGCACTAAGAGCGCTAGAGGAAGGACTGATTTTTGCGTCAGGCACGGTGGAGGGAAGAGATGCAAGTCTGAAGGATGTGGGAAAAGCGCGCAAGGTAGTACTGACTTTTGCAAGGCGCATGGAGGTGGGAAGCGTTGTGCTTGGGGTCATCCCGAGACTGAGTATGCGGGTCAATCTTCTTCTGGTCCTTGTACCTCGTTTGCTAGAGGTAAGACTGGTCTCTGTGCACTCCATAACAGTTTGGTTCAGGATAACCGGGTCCATGGAGGAATGACTGTAACTTCGGAGAGCCAAGAACCGAGAGTAAGCAGCAGCGAAACAGAGAACGAGGAAGAGTTTAGCGGTTCTCAAGACATGAACATGGATACTATGAAAGAGAGAAGTGCTGTTGGATCTCCAGAGACTGATATTGATCTCAACGAGTATGAAGCAGGACTGGGTTTGGCTCCAGAAGGAAGAGTCCATGGTGGAAGTTTGATAATGGCGATGTTGGCTGCTAGAGATGGTGGCTCTGGCTCAAGCAACCTGCCTAAGAGGTGGATGTAAGTTAATAATGTCTTCAGTTTACTTCCAGTCTTTTAATTCTGCACGTGTGGAGTATGTTCGCGCACGTGAGAGTGAAGGTGTTAAGAGTCTTGTGTTTGGCCTAGTTTAGCTTTGTGCTAAGAGAGTAAGAAGGGATCCAAGTCCCTGTCTTATTTTCCTGTAGATATTGAATTAAGGTTATTGTGAATTGCAAAACATTCTCTCTTAAATGATGATGATAAGAATAAAACTGATGTCTTTGTTTGCAAATTGCAAATCTGAATTGCTTATGTATTTTGGTTAGGATACAGTTCTTGCAACTCTAGCTTTAGGTCAGGTTTGTCATTGCAGAAGTGATTTCGTAGACAAACGGCTTGATTCGAAGACTGATGCGTGTTTTAATGTAACAGTCATCATGATGTTGTACGCTATTTGAGGCTCTAGTTTTTGTTCCACAGAGCAATAACTCGGAGAGATGTTCATAATAGCAGTTGTTGACAATAAGATATGTTTAAAACTTAGTTGTAACGTTGAAAGACGTACATCGTGGATAATAGATCATGCAACCCTAGTGACATAACATAACCGTAGATGCATCATCATACATTTAATACAGCATAAAAGCAATGGAGAGAGTGGATGAAGAGCAGAAAAATATCAGCTTTTGTAGCTATATCCTTGTGGTTATGAAATCTTTGAGGTGAAGGAGAAGAAGTCGGCATACAAGGGGTCATGTTGGAGAAAAGTTTCTAGGAAGTGGGTGGGTGGGGGTATGTATTGATTGCCTTGCCGTCATGCACTTAAGGTTATTTGAGAGAAGAAACGGAAGCAAGACGATTACATGGATGATTGATATCTCACTTTTAAGTGAAGAATGCAGTACCAAACACCAATCGAGGCTGTGCATTGTATGAATTTCTGGGAGAAGACTGATGAGGATGGGATTGTGCCACCGCCAACAGAAGATGCATATGCATCCTTAGGAATAAAGAAGGTTCTAAAGAGGATAAAAGGGAAGAATGAGTCACCGAGTAAGAAATAAAAAAATAGGCAAAAGTCTCCAACTAAGGTTTCAAGAGCAAGAAAAATAATTCCTTGTGGAAGATGTGGAGCTATTGGACACACTCATAAAATTGTACTAACATTGGTTTTGAGATTCAGCGTCAACCCAAGAAGAAGAAGACTATCTAGGGAGATGGATCATCTCAACCCATGCCAAGCCAAGTGATTGACTAGTCTTTCAGTTTTTATGTGGTGTTTTGATGTATTTTGCTAGTCTCGGTCATGCTTTGATGTGTTTTCGTAATTTGTATAGAGTAGGTAGGTATGACTCTCGGTTTCTAGTCTCGGTTGTGTTTTATGTTTTTTCAAACCAAATTTTGTGTTCTTTCCCAATGTTAGACGCATCAAGAAGAAACCAAATCGGTTTCTAGGCTCGGTTTCAGACGCATTTCCATCTTCTTGTACAGAGAAATCACAACATCGGCTCGATTCATCCTTCTATATGATCTCTACGCTCATCTTTTTCTTTGTATTTTGAGTATTTTCATTAATAAACTTCTCTCAAATAATTCAATACTCCACATATGAATGGTATTGGACCAACATTAAAAAAAATTGGATTACAAATAAAACTAAAACCGAATACAATTTCGATCTAACCCTAGCTGAATCAAGGAAATCATTAACCGGTCTCAAACAACCATCATCAGAATTCAGAAACATATCAGGAAAGAATCTCTGCAAAACTATCTTGAGAGATCTCGGAAATCTGAAAGCCACTTGTGTGCAGCATTCAAAATCCGAAGATTAGACTATCATAAAGAAGACGATGGTATTCCATAACAGAATCAACAATAATAGGGTTCATTCAAATTCATATGTTGTGTAAATTTTGGTTAAAACCCCGAATAAAATCCACAGAGAGAGACTAAAGGGTTTATTTAACCAAGACAGCTTCCAATAACAAGTAAAGAAACAATGCTTCGAGATTAATCTATCAATCTGGAAGACTCAGATGATGATATGATGCTGTGAGAGAAACTTACACACTCTTCTAATCCTTCTTCTTGTTGAAGGCTCCTCTGGGGATTTTGCTCATCACCTTGCTCAAAACCTTCTCATCGAGCACCGCGTATTGCTTCTTGATCTCCTTCATTGCCTTTTCACCAAAGTCATCTACTTTATCCTCATACTTTTCGTAAAGCACGGGGACAGTGAAGAGAAGAACAGTTGCTGAAAGCAGAGAGAGAAGTGAATATAAGATATCAGAAAAAACACACATAGCATGCTAATTTAATAAATTGGATGCAACAAGGGACTCTATGGATCATTACCGATATAGATCAAGGTCAAGAAGTTGCATGAGCTACCAACTTTGGACAAAACCCACAACCCAGCAACAACCTGAAATAAAGATTAGTGAACCAATGTTAAAAACAAGAAACCAACAATCTAATGTTGAACAAAAAAAAAAAAAAAAGGTATTTACCATAAGGAACTTCTTGAGATCTCTTCCTAATGCGATGTTCCTAAGAAGAGTAAAACCACGATTGATTTCAATCCTGAGCCCAGAGGCAAGCTGGAGAACAACATCCTCGGGGATGTGCACTTCAGGAATATGAGGAGGCGTCCTGTAAAAATGCAAACAATCAGCCTTCAACACAGCATTGAGAACAAATGGTTATCTCACTAAAGATAAAACATTGTGAAACTTACTTGTGAATGAAGGTAGTAGCACTAGACCACAAGAACAACACAGCGAGAGCAAGGATCGAGACGTGGCCGAAGAGAGTGAGGAGGTTGTATTGGAGTAACTCGAATAAGATCCAGGAGAGAGTTGCAGCACCCAACACTCCTCCTGAAACCTTCTTGTTCCTCCATAGGAATATGTCAGCAGCTGATTCAAAAAAAACAACATGTAAACATCAAATCAAAATCGTTCTCCTGAATCTATACACCATACCAAGCAACAAGACTAATCTACAATCCTAGGCTCAACTTCACATTCGATCGGCTAGATAGAATCCAGATCCGATAAGAGAAACTATCTAGAGATAGAGATCCGTACGTTTTCCGCCACCGAAGACCTTGTGGACAGGCTTTTCTCTTCCGAAGAGGCGGTAGATCTTCGTCTTGATAGACGACGCTTTCTTCTCGTCATCTGAATCTGAAGAAGAAGAGTTATCGTGGCCATGGATCTTCTCCGCGATCTTCTCCATGATCGATTCCTCGTGCTTGTGCTCTTCCGCCATTGTAGCCTTCAAAACCTCCGATTGCAAAAACCCTAAAACTTTGTTTTCAGTGAGAAACGGAGAAGAAAATAAAACCACAAAAGTGCTCTTCGGTCACTTTTAACCACCAAATAAGAGCGTCCGATGCAGATTCAATCTCACCCGTCGATTTATATAACCCTATCGCGGCCGTTGGAACATCTGGGCAGGTACGGCCCACGTTAAAATCAATAACTTTAGTTGTTCAGAAAAAAACTTATTTCTAAAGTAAATAATTAAATAAAATAACATATCTAGGTTACAAGCTTTTAACTAGCCATGATCATTCACGTATTCGGTTCGGTTCCCGTTAATAACCATTCGGTTTCGGCTATCTCTGATAAATCATTGTTATAATCACTAGGTACTTATGAGATTTTGGTTCAGTTTTGGTTCGGTATCGGATCGATTATGGATACCCGTTAATATGTGAATCATATATATATATATATATATATGTGGTCTCGTGGTAACAATGTTCTCATTTTTCTTGTCCATTCTGAGTTTGAGTGGGGTTGATGACATTTTACTTTATATTAGAAAGCTGAAACTTGTTTTTCGGATATTTAGGTGAGTAACCATTTGGTTTTCGATTCGGTACTGGTTTGGTTATTTTGGAAATAAAAATACAGGAATCATTCGGGTATTTGAGGGTTTCGGTTCGGTTCCGGTTCCGATTTTTTGCCTAGCTAAAAGTTATAACTCTCTTTAATATTTTTGGATTTCAATTCTTGATAATTTTTTTATTATATGCCATAACTCATATTTTTTTACAAAAAAATTAAATAGTCTAGATTATTTTATGTTATTTTGTATGTAAATAAAAATTATAAACTAAATTTAAGTAATTTTCTATATATTTTTAAAACTTAAAATTTTTCTTATATTATTCAATATCTAATATATTAGTATTATATAAAAATTAATTTATTTATTAAATTGTGGTTGACTTAATAGTCCACTGATCCAATTGTCCAATTGCGAGTCTGGATCGGATTTAAAAACATTGCCTAAATCAAATATCCAATGTATATCCGCAACTACAAGATTTTTGGAAATGTATATCCCTACCATATAAAAGGGGCTAAATCCCTCTCTCCTAAGCCCTGCCACATAGGCAAAAATATTGAGAACCAATCAATATGCCATGTCATCCCGGACTGGGCTTGAGATTAAAAAAAATCAACAATTCGCAGCCCATTAGACCCATCTCCTAGCCCACTCACGCGCCTCTCTTGATTTAACGTATTGGTCGGAGCCCATTACTCATCTCGGTTCCCAATCCAGAGCTCTCTCTCTCTCTTTGAAATCGTTCTCTCGATCCCCTTTACTTTGAAATCGTTTCTCTCTAACCCTAATCGCCGTCTTTCTCTCTTTGTCGATTCTCTTTCTTCCCCCCCCCAATCAATAACCATAATCGCCGTCTCGATCTCTTTGTCGATTATCTTTCTCCCCCCAACTCATCCCGCATAACGTCCCCGATTCTCTTTCTCTCCCCCCCAATCAATAACCATAATCGCCGTCTCGATCTCTTTGTCGATTCTCTTTCTCCCCCCAACTCATCCCGTATAACGTCCCCGATGAGAGTGATGGTACTTCAATGTGCTCTCATCAATCCTCCATTCAAGATCCCTTCGGACCCTCCACATCCCCCCTCCGCCTCGATGATTATCTCAGATCGTAAAATCCATACCCTCATCATGGCGAAAACGACTGCAATCCGCACCGGCAAAGCTTCTCCTCCTCTCCTCTTCCGACATATTTCACCAGGGCCAGGCGATTCTACCTTGCAGTTTAGGCTTCTTCATTTCTGGGAAGCTCGCAAGAATGTCAAAGGAGGACCAGGGATCCTTCTTGGGATCGAGATGCTTATGATCGATGCGGAGGTATGTCTTCATTTCTCATTATATTAGCGTACATTAGGTTGAGATGTTAGCGTATATTGGAAAACAAAAACTTGATTGATTAAAATAAAAACTTGATTGATTCGTTTGAATTACATTAGCGTCTCTTTGATTGGTTTTCCTTGGCGTATATTTGAAAAAAAAATATGATTGATTCGTTTGAATTATATTAGCGTATCTTTGATTGATTAGAGAGATTTGTTTATGTTGCTTTAAACGCTTATAATTTTAATCACTCTGAAAAAACATTTGATTTATTGGGATAAGATGAAATAATATTAGCTTATCTTTGATTATATATTAGCTTATCTTTGATTGGTTTTCCTGTTTCATTATTCACTTGAGAGTGCTTTGATAGAGATCAGATTAGTATAGAACATGGCTTCGTGTAATACCAAAAATGTAAAGTTTGTTTTTGTTGACTTATATCAATCTATTTGAAAGCTTATAATTTTATTTGAACGCTTTCAACTGACTCGATATTGTATCTCTGTTCTGTAGGGTACTTTGGCTCAGGGGTTCATCGGTCAGAACCGTCGCAACCAGTATGAGAAAGAGCTCCAGCGTGGTAGAATCTACACACTGACAAACTTCTATGCATCCAACAGAAAGGTGATGTACCATGTTGCTGATCAGAGGCTGGTAATCTGCATCTCACACGCCTCTGCCCTGCCGAAGGATGAAGAAGACATTGAAGGCATTTTAACAGAGCGCTTCAGAGTCCATTCCTTTTCAGACTTTGAAGCAAACTGCGATCTCAGAGGGGATCTTCACGGTAAGGTTTAGATATTTTCTTAACATATATCTAAACATATATGCGTGTAATTAAACATATATATGTGTGTGACTGTTTGTTGTAGATGTTGTTGGCCACCTTAAGCTGGTTGATGGCCAGGCTCTCCATCAGCGTCCGGTTTTGTGCACCAAGGATGACTCAACTTCTCGGAAAGTGATGGTCCATTTGCAGCTTAAAGAGTAAGCTGTTGTAGTTCGACCAACGCATATATGTCATTTTCTAATTTATGATTCTTAGTTAAATTAAACATCTACTCTTTGTTAACTGCAGCGGTCCAGTGATTAACGTCTATCTATGGGACGAAGCCGCGGTAAGTTTCCGCCTGAAGTTTGACGCAAGTGAAGCCACTCCAACGGTTCTTTTGGTCACAACGGTCAATCCTAAAAGCCTCGGTGGTAATCTCTCACACTCAATATAAGAACTCCTGAACACTCACACTCACTTACATAAACCTACCACTAACTGCTTTTGTATTGACAGGGAAATTGTGCCTAAGTTCAATGTCCTCTTCAAGAGTGTTTTTGGACGAAGATGTTGACCCCACCAGGGAATACTTGACATGGTTAGTATTAGCTAATGTCCTCTTCAATCTATAGATTAGTCAATTATGTGTTTAACAACTTTAATGATCGCCTGATTTAAAATTCTTTCCAAGGTTGACTACGAACCCTTCTGTAACTTCTTTGGTCAACCTTGTTGAGGTGGTCAAAGCTGAGACTCTCACAATAAGTGAGATTGCTGCATTCCTCAAGCGTCAGCCTGCTAAGGTAATCCTATTTCCTAATTAGAATCAAGCACTTTTCTCAATTTAGTTGCTGACAACCCTTAGGATGTGATTTCAGGTTGCCTACTTTGACTGCATTGCCACAATTGATGATGTCAAGCTTGGCACTGAGTGGTATTACATTGCTTGCAAATATTGCCAGACCAAGTTAAACTGTGGGCCGACAACATTGCTTTGTCCAAAATGCGGCAATGAAAATGCTACTGCAGTAGCCAAGTAAGATTCTCCTCTCAAATATGTTTCCATTTGACAATGTATATACTAATCACTTGGTTTTTAACCAGCTATCGGGTGGAGCTTTCTGTCTAAGATAATGAGGAGTAGTGGACGTTCATCATTCTCGGAGATGCTGGGAAAGAGCTCGCTGGCAGAAAAGCAACAGAGTTGATCGACGCTTATGTTCAGGTAATTGTTGTTCTGTTGATAAATGATAATTTTCATAATCTTGACACTTATTTTATTCATAAAGTCTACCAAGTTGATAAATGAATTCTCTTATATTAGGAAAATGGTGGAGATGCGGCTGAGCTTGAAGTTCCACTGCCACAGTGTTTTATTGATATAATAGGCCAGACAAAGAAATTCAGAATCAAGGTCGCCCACTACAATTTCACTTCAACCCGACTGTCCTTGACCGCTACCAAGATAGTCTCACCTGTAGTTTTACCACCAAAGAATCCGCCACTCAACACGCCACCTACTCTTCTTGGCGCACAAAACCATCGTCCAGGAGCTGAAGTAGAAATCTCAGATGTAGCTGAGAGCAGTGGTGGTGGTACTTCAGCCACTGACGACCAGAAGAAAGCTAAGCGTACCAAGCGTAGTGGCTAGATCTCATGCACCAAAATCACTTCATCAATGGCTGGTACAGAATACCCAGCCAGTCAGTATGCTTCTCTAATATCAGTCTTCTTATTTCTCTTAGATCAATTTGTTTTTTCATCTTGCTAAGACAATTTCATTTTGGAAAAACGTTACGGTTTTCTTATCTTATTAAGTTGTTTGGTTTTCATTCCTATCTTGGTTATGCAGTCTTTAAAATTTTATGTATTCGTGTTCATTATTGTACTATGAAGAGGTAAACATAATACAATGCATGGAGTCGAATAAGGAATACGTACAATTCATGCATTGATTCGTTTGCGTCCAGCTGTTAATTATTACACTTCGATCTACCACATATTTGCCATCATAAATCAAAATCGATTTCTCCAACCTTAACTGACCCAATAGAATATTCTTCAAGCTGGCCACAAATTTAATAAAGGATATTGCCATATTTCATGCCAATAATGCAGACTGCATTCATTAAGAATTAAATAGAATATATACTACCATAATACAAATAACTAAAGATATGTAAAAACTGCGTTACAAAAAAAAAAAAAAAGATATGTAAAAACCACATAACGTTTTGAAAAGAAATATTCGGGTCTTTCACTAAGGTCTACCCACATATCCATTGCCTCTCAGCCTGCAAAACATTGACCTCGGCAACCATGAAAGATTTACGAGTCAATCTTATTTTCCGTGTAAGATTTTTTGTATTTCGATTATGTATTTGCTTTCTTTTATTTTGTTCTGATTTGTTATTGTGTCTATAGAAAATTTCGTTGTTGTTTTCTGTTTTGCTTTGCTGTTGATAATCCTGTTGAGTCTTGATTTTTCAATAAGTTGTGTACGAGTCAATACACCCCAAGAAAATGTTATTTCCTGGTTATTTAAGATTGTTTACTTATGGAAAAAGGCTTATATATGGGATTTAACTCTTATTAGGTATTGCGTTCCCGGAGGCAGACAGTGATTGTTGATCTGAGCTTTTGTATTCTGTGTAAGTTATTAGTGTATTATTTATACAACAAGATTTCACTTAGTCTAACATTTTACTATTCTTCGTTTTGTTTAGGGAAATTAGACTGTATGACCTTCAAACAATTAATAATTCATTGTGTGACTAAATGCCCTAATACACCTATACACTTCTTCTCTTTTATATAATATTGTCATATTGCCCTTAGTAATAACCGGGAAAACCTGCAAAAGAAAAAGAAAACAATGATTAGAACTCATTGTGGAAAAGCAACTCGTGTCCCTATGTTATTCACACATTTTTATGTTATTCACATCCTCTCATTTTTACCTTACCTTCTTTTGGTTTTTGAAGGTGAATAATAGTCTTCATCAACGATTTGGCCACCACATATACACCACCAACGTTTATGGTGTTTCTCTCCGATCAAAATCACTTATTCCATGATCACGGTGACTCAGCTTCTCGGAACCGGGAATCAGGGGAAATATGACACAGACTGTAAGTTCTGATTGTGGCTTAAGTTTTTTTTTTGTCTTGGAATATGAGTAAATCGGTGAAATCAAGTAGGATGGTTGATTAAGTGTTCGTGTTTGTTGTACCTGCTGAAATATATTGTTGTCTTTCGCCGAATCGGCCGTTCCTCTGGTTTGATCTACTTCGCTTTTGTTGCATGTCTAGTAAAATAGGGAAAAACAAATGATGATGGTTGATTAAGTGTTTATGTTTGCTCGCTTTTGTAAGTATTTTTTGACAGCTTCTGATTAGTCAATTTGTCGGGGTAAAACATTTTGCGGTGAGACATCCACTTGTTCCCTAGTTTTTTGTTCTCGTGTTACCTGTTATCTAATTTTCGAGGCCACTGACTCTTTATTTTCCGTTCCACTTTGTGTAGTCTGCTGATTTCTATTCTAGTATATTTGTATGCTATACCATACGTATATATACTGATGTTTTCCATTCCATTGACCGCAACCTGTAATCTCTTTGTTTGTTCACACTGCATAGGTTTGTTTTAAAGTATTCTACTCATATGGAATAGCTGTCAGTTGGTAACTGAAAAGGAATTTGAGATCTAGTGGCTGTTTGCGGGGAAGCCAATCCGTTATGTTCTTCAAGACTTTGCCATTGTGGCTGGTTTTAACTGTGGCGAAAGTGGGGGCTTCCACGGTGAGGCGCAAGAGAAACCTATTGGACGAGGGAAGGGAACCATTTAAAAACTCGAGTTTACATGTTTTTTTCTATTTTATTTGGAAAACATAGAATAGAAATGATATTCTACAGTACATAAGCATGAGTTATGTTTTGGTGTTGTAATTGATATGAATCTTGGTTTATGTATATTGATCAAAATTAAATATTTAGCTTACATTTAGTTAACCATACCCACACAAGTGTAAAATTCACACAAATTTCTATTATCTTTTTTGTAATGATTCTATTTAAAAGTAGAAGATTGCAATGAATGATCTATATTGTATAGTTTAATATTACATAATATAGTTTAATATTACATAATATTATGTACTATTTTAAGATTTTGATATTTAGGGGTAGGGTTTAAGGTTTAGTGATTAAGGTTTAGGGCTTAAATTTGAGTTTAGGGTTTAGTGGTTAGGGTTTAGGGTTTAGCATTTGGAAGGTGGGAGTTGAGGTTGGGGTCCATATAACTTCTTACATTTAAGCATAGACGTTTCATAATTTCACCAATATGTACTATACTATTTATTATGTTCCATTCTATTTGGGTTTAGGGTTTTTATTTGTATTTAAATTTGGGTTTAGAGTTTAGTGATTAGGGTTTAGGGTTTAACTTTGGGTTTAGGGTTTAGTGATTAGGGTTTAAGGTTTAAATTTTGGTTTAGGGTTTAGTGGTTAGGGTTTAGCATTTGGAAGGTGGGGGTTGAGGTTGGGGTCCATATAACTTCTTACATTCAAGCATAGACGTTTCATAATTTCACCAATATGTACTATACTATTTATTATGTTCCATTCTATTTGGGTTTAGGATTTTTATTTGTATTTAAATTTGGGTTTAGGGTTTAGTGATTAGGGTTTAGGGTTTAAATGGTGGGGGTTGAGGTTGGGGTCCATATAACTTCTTACATTTAAGCATAGACGTTTCATAATTTCACCAATATGTACTATACTATTTATTATGTTCCATTCTATTTGGGTTTAGGATTTTTATTTGTATTTAAATTTGGGTTTAGGGTTTAGTGATTAGGGTTTAGGGTTTAAATTTGGGTTTAGGGTTTAGTGATTAGGGTTTAGGGTTTAAATTTGGGTTTAGGGTTTAGTGATTAGGGTTTAGGGTTTAAATTTGGGTTTAGGGTTTAGTGATTAGGGTTTAGGGTTTAAATTTGGGTTTAGGGTTTAGTGATTAGGGTTTAGGGTTTAAATTTGGGTTTAGGGTTTAGTGATTAGGGTTTAGGGTTTAAATTTGGGTTTAGGGTTTAGTGATTAGGGTTTAGGGTTTAAATTTGGGTTTAGGGTTTAGTGATTAGGGTTTAGGGTTTAAATTTGGGTTTAGGGTTTAGTGATTAGGGTTTAGGGTTTAAATTTGGGTTTAGGGTTTAGTGATTAGGGTTTAGGGTTTAAATTTGGGTTTAGGGTTTAGTGATTAGGGTTTAGGGTTTAAATTTGGGTTTAAGGTTTAGTGGTTAGGGTTTAGCATTTGGAAGGTGTGGGTTGAGGTTGGGGTCCATATAACTTCTTACATGCAAGCATAGACGTTTCATAATTTCACCAATATGTATTATACTATTTTTTGTTGTTCTATTCTATTTGGGTTTAAAGTTTATATTCGGATTTAAGATTTATATTTTGGTTTTGAGTCTAGAGAATATGGTTTAGGGTTTAATATTTAGGGGTTGTGGATGGGGTTGTGATATGCTTTATTATTTTGGATTGATATGGGATTTGTGTTTTATATTATTTTGTTGATATGGAATATAAGACTATGGTTTGAGTGTCGAAGTAGATGGAATACACCATTTATTGTAAAAATGTTTTTACTTTGTCTACATAATTACTAAACACAATGAAACGTATGCGGTTCTAAATATGTGACGTGGAAGATGTATCTTCTCTTATAAGGTTACAGCACGTGGTAAATAATAGTCATACATGAAGTTGTCAACGTCATCACACTACATCTCTTTCACCGGTTACTTGTACGTTCAAAGGGTAAAACCGGATCAGATCAAGCTTAATTGTTAGATACTTAATTCTATCAAAACCGGATCAGATCAAGCCTAATTTTCATTCAAAACTTAGTCATTTCACAAATTCACCCTTTTGTTTAAGGCACGGCTGTCCCTCAACACCATGGTCAAACCAACCTCCAAAGATCCTCCGCTTCTAGGAGGTATTTGAATTTACAAATTCATTTTTGAATCAAAAAACATTATTAGTATTAATATATTAATTTAAAAAAGACTTTATTAGTTCATCATTGTAATTGTTTACAAATTTATATTTTCCTTTTATATAGTAATGTTGTTTTAATTTTAAAATACAAATTATATAAAATAATCCTTATACCCTAGATATATATAAAATTTTTAAAAAATTAAAAAATTAAAAGTAATAAGAAAATAATTTTGTAAAAGTTTTAGATTATACGTTTTCAAATTAGATTTTTTTAACACTCCATTTATTTATCAAGTTCTCTGTCGATTACAATTATTTAATATATTTGTCTTATCTTTATAATCATAACTTTATTTATTAACTAGGGGGATGTCCGCGCTTCGCGCGGAATATTGTTTTATTATTGTTAAGAGTATGATTTTTTGGATAATGTAATTTTGTTGTCGTTTTTATTTGTTGAGAGCATTACTTGGTATTTTTAGTGTGTTTTATAGTAGTAGGTGATATATTAATATATTTTGTGTTTGTTTTTTTGAATAATTTGTTTTTGTGTGTATAGTACTTGTTAGTAGTGAAGTGAGCCTCTAACGTAAAAGAATATTTAATTTCAATAACTTTGTATCTACGCATTTGTTGATTCTAAGATTAACGGTTTCAGCATCAAAATTGTATTTTATTTTATTTTTATTTTAATTATAACTGTGTTTTTTGCCATATCCCTGTATTTTGACCTTGAGCTGTCACCGTCTATGTATTTCGTTACCTTTCTGGTGTGCGATAGTTCTCACCATCACCGAAAAAAGATTCTCCTCTTTCTCTTATTCTTCCTTGCCATCTTCACCTGTGAGATTATATGGTATTTGTTGTAGATCAGGTTTATGAGTTTTCAGTTGTTCGGTTGATTCTCACGGCATTGTAGGCTGTTCCAATCAATATTGACAGGTCCTCTTTTTCCTTAGATTTCAGCTGATGCTTGGAACTGTGTTTCTTTGGTTGGACCAGAGTTTAGTCGTCTTTGATGTTGTATTCATCGTTGTTGGCTTACCGTCAATAGTGTCTCTGTTCGTCTTGATTTTCAAGATCTATTTTTGGTGTTCTGATTTATATGCTTTCTTTTATAGCTCGAGGACGGTTCCATAGTTTGCTGATTTCGTTTCGTCTCTCTTTCCCTCTCTATTCTCGCATCTCT